>NW_024070204.1:14868852-14954278 GCF_014754425.2 Oryx dammah
TTTTTTTTTTTAGGCTCACTAGTTCAGTCGCGCTGTGGGGAGGGGGGGGATGCTGCAAACAAATAGCACTGTCGTGGGCACACAGCGTCTCAACCCCGCTGGACCTGTCTCCCCCCACGACGCACAAACCGCTCCGGCTCCACGGAGCTCAGCCAGGAACCATCCGAGGCCGGCCCCAGGCTTCGCGCACCTCCCCGGTCCAAGCTGCTCGGTTTTGGCGCCCAGGTAACCCTCAGAGGCACAAACTTGTTTGGGACTGCGCTCTGCGCCCCTCCCGGGTCCGAGCAGCTCGGGAGCTTGGCGAGCGCGGTCGCTGGGACTTGTCCCCTTCTCTGTTTCTACTGCTCAGTTTTCTGGGTGTACTGCTGGCGCTCCTTGTGAGGCGGGTGGTGACTGTCCTGCGTCCCCTGAAGTCTCAGCAAAGAAGCCTGCCTGCCGCTTTTCAGGTAGTCTCTCCGGGGCTGCGATTGCCCCTTTCCAGCCCTTACAGCTCTGGCTGCCTGTCCCCGGCGGGGGATGGTCTGCAGCCGGCTATTTCCGTTCAGTCCTTTGTTCTATGTGCGGTCCTGGCGGGGTCTTATGTTCGCGCTTTTCGCGTGGTAGCTATCCCCCAGCCTGGTTTGCTCGCCCAAGTTCGATCGCTCTGGTTACGCGTGGGGCGTTTCTGCCCGCTTCTTACCGAGCGCGGCAGCCCTCGTCTCCCGCGCTTCCCTGCCCTGCCCCCACTTGGTAGCGGCGGCTGCAGGCGTCTGCGCGGCTTTTCCGCTGGGGGAGTTACTGTTGGGCTCGTAATCTGTTGGTTTTAATTATTTATTCGTTTTTCCTTCCTGTTATGTTGCCCTCTGTGTTTCCAAGGCTCGCCTTAGACTCGGCAGGTAGAGTGTTTCCTTGTGTTTGGAAACCTCTCTTCTTAGAATTCCCTTCCCGGGACGGGCTTCCCTTCCCGGGACGGAGCTCCCTCCCCACCTCCTTTGTCTCTTTTCTCGTCTTTTATATTTTTTCCTACCTGGTTTTGAAGACACTGATCTGCTTTTCTGGTTGCCTGATGTCCTCTGCCTGCATTCAGAGGTTGTTTTGTGGAGTTTGCTCCGCGTTGAAATGATCTTTTGAGGAATTTGTGAGGGAGAAAGTGGTCTTCCCTTCCTATTCCTCCGCCATCTTAGGACCGCCCTTCAAGACTCCCTTTAGAGTCTCGCCAAAGCTATGTTATGGCTTGGGCGGTGGGAACTGTATTTTATGCTTGAATGCTTTAATGTTTATTTGGAATGGCTACGTGCAAGACAGCCTTATGTTCTATTCTCTGAAAATTATAAAACTACACAATTGGATAATAAACTTTGTCAGTCCACCTAGGCTGTCCCTGAGTGTCCTTTTCAGAGTGCGGTTCTCCAAGGCTTACAGGGTTGCAAAGAGTCGGACACGACTAAATGACTAAATATAGCACAGCGTATATATATCTGAATCACTTTGCTGTACAGCAGAAGATAATATGGCATTGTAAATCAGCTATACTTCAATAAAATAAAAATTCTCACACTGTTTAAATTAGAGGTTCAAAATTTCACTTCAGCCATAGTAGGTCAATACACTGCCGTTATGCAGATTCCTTTACATGATGCCTATAGAGCCCAATGTGAATCTCCAACTTTAGTCTCTATTAGTCCTTCTGGCACACAGGCTTCAGGGGCATGGCTCATTCAAATGCCATGCTCATTGCGTCACTGCTCTCCCTCAAGAACCCACATGGCTCCATATAACTTAATAATCTTCAGACTGCTTTCATGAAAGAATCTCCATCAGTTGTGATTCTTTTCTTAGCTATTCATGTCTCTGCCTCTTTCCAATCAGGTCAATAGTCACACAGTTTGCCCTTCCTTTGCCATTGAGTAACTTTTCAATTGTGATGAAAAATTTCCCTTTGGGTATAGTTCTTCCTGCTGAGATGTTGTTATATTCACTTAGGTGCAGTTTTTCCCTTTGGGGTAAGGTCAAATAGCAAGACCAAAGAACATCATCTTTATATTTTATAAGAAATATATATATATATATGGAATATATACCAGTTATATTTTATAAGCAATATCACAGATCAGTTGATTCTTCTGGGTACCAAAACATGGGTACTGTCCAATTAAAAATACTAATGAGTGAAATTCATATTTTTAGATTAGACTGAAGCAAAGAGTAATGCCTAATTTACTTGACCACCTTATTCAAGTGTTTGCCTTACAGCATTGTAGTTTTATGAACCATGATTTGACATAAGAGACACCGTGCAATGATAATTTATGTTACAATGGTGTGTTATGTGAAAACAGGTCTTTGACTCATTTGTTCACACAGTAAATTCTTACTGAGCACCTACTATATGCCAAGTATTGAGGTCTTCTTTTAGGCCCTAAGGATATATCAGCAAACAAAATAGACCAAGTCTGTATATTCACATAACTATAGTTCTAGAGAAGGATCGTGACTATATGCAATTAAGCAAATAATTACATAATCTAATCTCGGGTGAAAATAAGTCAAAATGATTCAAGATTGAAGAAAGGGATCAATGTATGAGTTGGCTATTTTAGCTACAGTGTTTAAGAAGATGACATTGGAGAAGAGACATGGAAAAACTTATCAGAACAAGCTCCTTAAAGCTCTTTTAGAAGAGTGTTTCCATGGAGGGGAGTAAAAAGTAAAAATCCCTGGGCCAGAAATGATCTTGGTATATGCAGGGATCAGCAAGAAAAGCAGTACAGATTGACTGGAATAAATGAAGGAACATGGTGAGTGATCACTGAGATAATGCAGGGGCTAGATCATGTAGGGGTTTATAGGGCATATTAATGTGTTTGGATTTTGTTCTATGTGTGATAGAAAGCCATAGATTCAGTTTCAGCTTCAGTTCAGCCACTCAGTCGTGTCCGACTCTTTGCAACCCCATGAACTGCAGCCTGCCAGGCCTCCATGTCCACCACCAACTCCCAGAGTCCACCCAAACCCATGTCCATTGAGTTAGTGATGCCATCCAACCGCCTCATCCTCTGTCGTCCCCTTCTCCTCCTGCCCTCAATCTTTCCCAGCATCAGGGTCTTTTCAAATGAGTCAGCTCTTCACATCAGGTGGCCAAAATATTGGAGTTTCAGCTTCAGCATCAGTCCTTCCAATGAATATTCAGGACTGATTTCCTTTAAGATGGACTGGTTGGGTATCCTTGCAGTCCAAGAGACTCTCAAGAGTCTTCTCCAACACCACAGTTCAAAAGCATCAATTCTTCAGCACTCAGCATTATGGTCCAACTCTCACATCCATACATGATCACTGGAAAAACCATAGCCTTGACTAGATGAACCTTTGTGGACAAAGTAATAGCTCTGCTTTTTAATATGCTGTCTAGGTTGGTCATAACTTTTCTTCCAAGGAGTAAGTGTCTTTTAATTTCATGCCTGCAGTCACCATCCACAGTGATTTTGGAGCCCCCAAAAATAAAGTCTGACATTGTTACCACTGTTTCCCCATCTATTTCCCATGAAGTGATGGGACCGGATGCCATGATCTTCGTTTTCTGAATGTTGAGCTTTAAGCCAACTTTTTCACTCTCCTCTTTTACTTTCATCAAGAGAATTTTTAGTTCCTCTTCACTTTCTGCCATAAGGGTGGTGTCATCTGCATATCTGAGGTTATTGATATTTCTCCCGGCAATCTTGATTCCAGCTTGTGTTTCTTCCAGTCCAGCATTTCTCATGATGTACTCTGCATAGAAGTTAAATAAGCAGGGTGACAATATACAGCCTTGATGTACTCCTTTTCCTATTTGGAACCAGTCTGTTGTTCCATGTCCAGTTCTAACTGTTGCTTCCTGACCTGCATACAGATTTCTCAAGAGGCAGGTCAGGTGGTCTGGTATTCCCATCTCTTTCAGAATTTTCCACAGTTTATTGTGATCCACACAGTCAAAGGCTTTGGCATAGTCAATAAAGCAGAAATAGATGTTTTTCTGGAACTCTCTTGCTTTTTCCATGATCCAGCAGATGTTGGCAATTTGATCTCTGGTTCCTCTGCCTTTTCTAAAACCAGCTTGAACATCAGGAAGTTCATGGTTCATGTATTGCTGAAGCCTGGCTTGGAGAATTTTGAGCATTACTTTACTAGCATGTGAGATGAGTGCAATTGTGCAGTAGTTTCAGCATTCTTTGGCATTGCCTTTCTTAGGGATTGGAATGAAAACTGACCTTTTCCAGTCCTGTGGCCACTGCTGAGTTTTCCAAATTTGCTGGTATATTGAGTGCAGCACTTTGACAACATCATCTTTCAGGATTTGAAATAGCTCTACTGGATTTCCATCACCTCCACTAGCTTTGTTCATTCAGCTTCTTCAGCGTTACTGGTTGGGGCATAGACTTGGATTACTGTGATATTGAATGGTTTGCCTTGTAAATGAACAGAGATTATTCTGTCGTTTTTGAGACTGCATCCAAGTACTGCATTTCGGACTCTTCTGTTGACCATGATGGCTACTCCATTTCTTCTGAGAGATTCCTGCCCGCAGTAGTAGATATAATGGTCATCTGAGTTAAATTCATGCATTCCAGTCCATTTTAGTTCGCTGATTCCTAGAATGTCGTCGTTCACTCTTGCCACCTCCTGTTTGACCACTTCCAATTTGCCTTGATTCATGGACCTGACATTCCAGGTTCTTATGCAATATTGCTCTTTACAGCATGGGACCTTGCTTCTATCACCAGTCACATCCACAGCTGGGTATTTGGCTCCATCCCTTCACTCTTTTTGGAGTTATTTCTCCACTGACCTCCAGTAGCATATTGGGCACCTACTGACCTGGGGAGTACCTCTTTCAGTATCCTATCATTTTGCCTTTTCATACTGTTCATGGGGTTCTCAAGGCAAGAATACTGAAGTGGTTTGCCATTCCCTTCTCCAGTGGACCACATTCTGTCAGACCTCTCCACCATGACCCACCCATCCTGGGTTGCCCCGCGGGCATGGCTTAGTTTCATTGAGTTAGACAAGGCTGTAGTCCTAGTGTGATTAGATTGACTAGATTTCTGTGATTATGGTTTCAGTGTGTCTGCCCTCTGGTGCCCTCTTGCAAAACCTACCATCTTAGGAATAGATTAGCTATAGATTAGGTTGGAAATATACTGAAAGTGAAGTGTTAGTCGCTCAGTCGTGTCTGACTCTTTGCAACCCCATGGACTGTAGCCCCCCAGGCTCCTCTCTCCATGGAATTATCCAGGCAAGAATACTGAAGTGTGTTGCCAATTCCTTTCTCCAGGGGATCTTCCTGACCCAGGGATTGAACTCAGGTCTTGTGCATTGCAGGCAGATTCTTTACCATCTGAACCACCAGGAAACATACTGACTTTCCTACTAAAGGTTCATTCTGTGGAAGTTATGGTGAGGGAGCAAAAAGATGATGGTGACTTGGACTAGGGTGGTAGAGGGGAAAGTGATAAGAATTGGGGTTGGATTCAGACATATTTTAAAAGCAGAGTCAACAGGCCTTACTGATGGACTAAAAATGCATATGGAGAAAAATAAGGAAGCGAGAGTCAAAAATCCTAGATTTCTGACATGAGTAACTGGAGAAAAAGTAGCGTAGGGAAGGTGAAATCAACTTTAATCGGAAATATTAAGTCTAAGATATCTATCAGAGCTCAGCTGTTGATGTTGATGAAGGAGTTAGTTATGAGTTACAGTTCAAGGCAAAACTTGAGTTCAAGGCAAGGGAAAGAGAAAGAGGCATAGATATTGGGAACATCATGATACAGGGAGATTTAAAACCATGAGATCTGATAAGATAAGAGAGAAGAACTTTGAGAGCTGAGCTGTGGGATATTTTGACTTAAGAGAAGAGGCAAGATCCTGATGGATTCATCAAGAGAGGGAAAGAGAAGAAGCCAATGAGGTAAACAGAAAGCAAGAAGAAAGGAGTAGAAGGCAGATAAACTGTTTCACGAAGGACAGAGTGACTGTGTCAAACGTGCTAAAGCTCAACTTAAATCAGTCTTGAGAATTTTACATTGATCTGGCAAGATGAAAGACGTTAGTGACCTGGACTAGACAGCTTTGAGTGGGTGGGTGACTGAGTAAGGACGAAAGCCTACATAGAGGGAACGGAAAAGGAAATTACAAGTGAGGAATTAGAGATGGGAAATCTAGACAACTCCTTAAAGGAATTTTACTTAGAAGGTAAACAGAGAAGCTGGAGAAGCGATGGTACCCCACTCCAGTACTCTTGCCTGGAAAATCCCATGGACAGAGGAGCCTGGTAGGCTGCAGTCCATGAGGCCACTAAGAGTTGGACACACTGAGCAACTTCACTTTCACTTTTGACTTTTGTGCATTGGAGAAGAAAATGGCAACCCACTCCAGTGTTCTTGCCTGGAGAATCCCAGGCCAGGGGAGCCTGGTGGGCTGCCGTCTATGGGGTCACACAGAGTCGGACACGACTGAAATGACTTAGTAGCAGCAGCAGCAAACAGAGAAGCAGGGCATTATTGGAGGAGATCCTAAGATCAAGGGAGGATTCTTTTTTTTCTTTTAGAATTTAATACATGTAGCCTTTCTGTATAAGGATGAGATAAATCCAGTGGAGAGGAGGTAGCAATTGATGATGCAGGTAATAATTGCAGGAGCAGAGTCCCTGAGTCAGTGAGATTGGATAGGATCTACGCTCAGAAAAAGAGGTCTGCCTGAGACAGGCGAAGGCATCCTCCATAATGTCAACAGGGCATGAGGCAGAATAGAAGGATTTAGATGCCATTAGTTAATAGACTTTCCTGGAAAAAAATGAGGTTATTTTCCTCTGATTGCTTCTGTTTTCTAAGTGAAACGAGGAGTGAGATAATCAGTTTGGGAAAAGAAGAGAAAAGGTCAAAGAGCTGTCTCAGAGAATTGGAGATTTCATTGATTAAGGAAATGTAGCATATTTCTGAGGTCCCACTTGAGAGTCTTGTGGTCATTCATTGTCTCCAGCCAGTCAACTGTTCTGGTGCAAGTGCGAAACAGAGGTCAAGAGTTGAACTTAACTGGAGGCAGGATTTCACTAGTCAAGTAAGTACAAAAGTGGGAGCAAGGGCTTGCAGATATTTGTGAGGGAGTCATCATAGTCAATAGAACAGAGAATCTAAGGAAAATAAGGAGGAAAGTATTGACATTAGAAAGATAAAGGACAGTAAAAAATAAAAAAAGAAGAAGAAGAAGTAGGTCAGTTGATTAGAGGTCTTCACACAGTGGAAGAATTCTTGGATTGGGATTTTTAGGGTCAGTGAGCTAGAAAGGGAGCCTTCTAATACATGTACAAGGCTATATGTATTATGCATCAGAGTATGAGAGCCTCAAAATTAGGACGATGTTGGTTGTTCAAAGATGAATTATGACAAGATCTAGAGTATAGTCATTCTCTAGAGCTGAGCTACATACATAGTATGATAGCCCTCAGCCATGTGTCTACTCAGGACTGAAATATGGCTAGTTCAAATTAACATATGCTGCATGTGTAGAATACATGTTAGGTTTCAAGGATTTGAGGTGGAAAAAATGCAAAAAAAATCATTAATATTTGATATTTATCAGTTGTTTAAATGATAATATTTTGGATACATTGGGTCAAATAAAATATGCCACTGAAATTAATTTCACCTGTTCCTTTTCACTTTTTTAATGTGGCTACTGTAACATTTAAAATTGCACATATGACTCACATTCATGACTCACATTTTATTTCCAGCAGAGTATACTGTTCTGGAGAAGTGATTGTGGTAGGGTATGGGAAAAGATCTGTGGAAGTAAGGTGAAGGAGTATGCTCAGTCACTTCAGTTGTGTCCAACTCTTTGCGACCCTGTGGACTGTAGCCCATGAGGCTCCTCTGTCCATGGGATTCTCTAGGGAAGAATACGGGAGTGGGTTGCCATGCGTTCCTTCAGGGAATCTTCCCAACCTGGGGATTAAGCTCACATCTGCCTGTGTCTCCTGCTTTGCAGGCGGATTCTTTACCCACTGAGCCACCTGGGAAGCCCATGCGAAAGTGGTGAAAGGCTAAGGGTTGAGTAAATCATGTTAATGAATGTCAAGATCACCAGAAACAGTGTTGAGGGTAAAGATGACGAGCCAGGGAATAAAAATCTCAGTGACTGAGGATGTGACCAAGATGTCAACCAACAGCTACAGCCAGGAAAAGTGGCAGATGATGTATTATGATGAGGGGCTTCAGGCTTCTTGAGGAAGAAGAGGAGGTACCAGGTATGTACCAGGTCATGTGGTACATATGTGGTGTATTTTTTTAAGCACCATTTGAGTAGTTTATAGGGGAATCAGAGTCCTTTGGGAACAGGTTTCAGTTGGTACAAAAAGCTCAAATGTGGTGCAGAGAAGAGATTTTGCTGACAGCTGCTGCTGCTGCTAAGTCACTTCAGTCGTGTCTAACTCTGTGCGACCCCATAGATGGCAGCCCACCAGGCTCCCCCGTCCCTGGGATTCTCCAGGCAAGAACACTGGAGTGGGTTGCCATTTCCTTCTCCAACACATGAAAGTGAAAAGTGAAAGTGAAGTCGCTCAGTCGTGTCTGACCCTCAGCGACCCCATGGACTGCAGCCCACCAGGCTCCTCTGCCCATGGGATTTTCCAGGCAAGCAGATTACTAATTTATGCCAGTAGGCTGAAGATTCAGAGACCTGTGTAAACGGTTAAATTTGGGAATGTGCAGAATTAGTGGCCTACCAAGGATGGATAACCTGCAGAAGCTGAATCTGGTGACTTGGGAAGTAGGACATTTAGACCTGATGCTCCCACAAAGAATACAGATGATCTGGTTTGTTTCTCAGGCCCCTCTTAGGCTGGGTCTCTTGGCATCCATAGGAGTGACAGAGTGGTATCATTGTGTGGAGGGCACCCTTGGGTGTTCTTACCACAAACACAAGCAATTCAAGCTGTGGTGGAGGCCGAATGCATAGAGAAATTTTATGACCTACAACTGGCCTCCAGGTTGTATTTTAAGATGTGCTATTCAGATTGTTTTTACATATTTGCTTGGTATAGTGGGTTGAATGGTGACTACCGCCAAACTTCATGCCCGTGCTCAAAATGTAACCTCGTTTGGAAAAGGGTATTTGCAGATGTAATTGATTAAGGATCTTGAGATGAAATCATCCTAGATTTGGGGTGGGTCCTAAATCCAAAGATTGGTATTTTTATAAGAAGGAAAAAGGACTCAGGGCCACAAAAAGAAAAAGGCAGTGTGCAGTAATGTATTTACAATCTAAGATGCACCAAAGATTGCCAGCAGCCACCAGGCCAGGAGAGAAGCATGAGATGGATTCTTCCTCCAGAAGGACCTGATCTTGCCAACGCCTTGATTTTGGATGCTGACTTCCTGAGCTGTGGAAGAATGAACTTCTGTTGTTCTAAACCACCCGATTTCTGCTAATTTGTTACTGCAGACCTAGGAAGCTAATCAGTTCAGTTCAGCTGCTCAGTTGTGTCCGACTCTTTGTAACCCCATGAACTGCAGCACACCAGGCTTCCCTGTCCATCACCAAGTCCAGGAGCTTATTCAAACTCATGTCCATCTAGTCAGTGATGACATCCAACCATCTCATCTCATCGTACTAGGAAACTAATACACTTGATAATAAGCTTACTTAGGAAAGGAACTAGGGTCTCAAGGTTATATGCTATCAGAGAGTCACCCATGATGCTAGACGTGTAATCATCTGTTAATATACATGTTTTGGGAGTTCCCTGGTGGTTCAGTGGTTAAAACTACATGCATCCACTGCAAGGGGTGTGAATTTCCATCCCTGATCAGGGAACTAAGATCCCACATGCCACATGGCGCTGCCAAAACAAAAAACTAAGTCCTCTCTAAGTGAGATAGCATTCCCCCAGAACCTTAAAAATTACCTCTCCATTGTTAGTTGTATAAACAATGTCTTGAGCTTAAAAAAAAAAAAAAAAACTAGAAGTAAATGTTTTTTAAAAAACAAACAGAGGCTTCCCTGATGGCTCAGTGGTAAACAATCTACCTGCCAATTCAGGAGACACAGGTTCAATCCCTGGTCTGGGAAGATCTCACATGCCTAAGAGCAGCTAAGCCCATGCACCACAACTATTGAGCCTATGCTCTGGGGTTCAGGAGCTGCAAATACTGAGCCCAGGTGCCACAATTATTGAATAATCTGAGAGTCCATGATCCACAACAAGAGAAGCCCGTGCCCTTCAAGGAAGAGTAACCTCCACTCGCCACAAGCAGAGAAATGCCTGGGCAGCAACAAAGACCCAGGACAGCCAAAAGATACATAAATATAAACAAACAAACAAATGTGTTTTGAGTTAACCCAATCATTTCTTAAGTCATGAGTGTAAAATTTCTAAGACCCTTAAACTGTACATGTGAATAAAATTCAAGGAACCACTTAATGCACCTTATCGGAGAAGGCAATGGCACCCCAATCCAGTACTCTTGCCCGGAAAATCCCACGGGTAGAAGAGCCTGGTAGGCTGCAGTCCAGGGGGTCGCACAGAGTCGGACACGGCTGAGTGACTTCGCTTTCACTTTTCACTTTCATGCATTGGAGAAGGAAATGGCAACCCACTCCAGTGTTCTTGCCTGGAGAATCCCAGGGATGGGGGAGCCTGGTGGGCTGCCATCTATGGGGTCACACAGAGTCGGCCATGACTGAAGCGACTTAGCGCCAGCAGCAGCAGCAGTGCACTTTATATGGGTGACATAAAAGGTGAGCAACACTGTTTCAACCTCCTGGACACATGAAGATGAATCCCTTAATTTACCCCATTTCTCCCAATTAGTGTTTGTAGAGCTAAGAGGACTGCATGTATTTTTTTTTTTCTGGCTATTCTACCGAGGTCAAGTCCCCTTATTTCCCGAAGAAAGGCAAGTTCAGGAATTCCATTAAAGTCCTGAAAACTGTTAACCTCTATCCAGCCGAGCATTTTTACAAAGTCCATTTGTGCTTTAGGAGAATAAAACACAGCTGTAGCAGTGGTGTTACGCTGGGTATTGACAAAGCCATTTTCTCCCAAATGACCTCCTGAATCTCACTTTCTAGATTGGGAAATGGCAGCAGTTTTAAGTTAACAGCTGGACTGTGTTCTCTTGAGTTAAAGTGATGCTTTTCCTCAAAGTGACAATGTTCACTAATAGAACTTTAGTGTTATGGACAAATTATTTAAAGAGTTTTTTTTTTTTTTTCTCTCCTAAATCAGCTGTCTAACCAAGTTCTCTCCCCACTGCAGGGAGGAACAGGAGGAAAGGTCATGCACTCTTGTAGGTGGGATGGGAGACCTGGAGAGCATCAGTCATTGCTTAACCCAAAAGGCTTTGGGAAAAATAAATCTGAAAGATTTAAAAGGAGTGGGCCAAAGAGTGTTTCAACTTTGAGATGATGGAAAAGCCCGTGTCCTCCCCGCAGCCTCATCCCAGCATGAGTGTGGACATATTCTGGCCATTCTAGAATGTGTTTTCCTGCCAGCATATGTCTGGTGGTTTTTTACTTTGAAGACAGACAGGAAAATGAAGAGAAGGGAATGGTAATATTCTCAGAGAACAGCAGGAGTAGGAAATGGCGGGGCTAGAAAGAGGAGGGGATACAATTTGCTTTTGCTTGAAGTGAAGCAATATAATGAAAGTTGCCAGAAGAAAGCATTGCAGGGTTTTCCTTATTTTCCCTTCCATGTCTCCACCTCAAAGATTGATGGATGGGCAACCAGAGGGAGTTGGCGAGAGAGTTGGCAGAGGCTATACAACCTGACCAGATGATGAACACCTTGGTTTGACAGCCCTCCCAAGAACGATCCCAAAAAATCTGGCTCTAATGAAAGTAACAGGAATTCTTTTTCCCCCCTTTTGGGTGTATGATCCCTGGGATAGAAAGAAGGATCCATGGGTGATGCTGACTGAATTGATTTTAGAATATCTTCATCTCTCTTAACTGCTGTTTCAGGCTTTTTTTTTTTTTTTTTTGCACTTTTCTCTACTAATGGTTCTTTATTTTTAAATAAATAATACATTTACACATTAACATGAGAAATAGCTCTCCAGACTTATATACTGTAGGAGATACATACTTATTTCAGTGATGATACTATGGCTTAAAATATTTGGGGAGCACCTTTCAAGAAACTGCTCTCAGACCGTAAGTCAGATCATTTAGAAACTGCTCAGTGGTCATAGCCTTTTAAACTTTGAGTATGGGTGAGCTTTCTGAATAGAGTCAGAAGTCAGAATATGGAGTTGGAGGTGAGTGATTAGATTTGGTGATATAATTTTTGTGCAAAATAAACAAGTTCATAGAAAATAGGCCATGCTCCAATGAAATTGGATTGAAAAAACACAGACCTACTTCCAGGCAGCAATCTCAGAGAACTATCAGCTGTACACAAAAGGAGATATAGGCAAGGAGTAATGTGTACAACAGTGTTTATAATGACAAAAAGGCATATTTAAACAATGTAATACTACAGTAGCCAAAATCACATGTATCAACATGAATGAATCTGAAAAACATAATTTTTAACAAAAGAAAAATATTTCAAATGAATATATAGAGTAGGATGCAATTTATATAAAGTTTTTTTTTAAATATGGAAAACAACTATAAATTATTTAAGAATACATACATATCAATGAAAGTATAAAAGCATTCATGGGAATGATAAATAAGAAATTTAGGAGAATATTTAACTGGAGAGGGAAGAGGATCATGGGAGTGAGGATGTGTATATTATGGACCAATTCCATCAGGTTTTGCTTCTTAGGGAAAAAGGCAATAATTTGAGCAAATATAGAAAAGTAGCATAATTTGACAAATTGATTGGTGAGAATCTGAGTGTTCATTGTATTACAGCCTACATTTTTCTAAATCTTTGAATCTTTGAAATATTTCATTTTGGAGGAAAAACAAAGACAAAACATCTTAGTTTTGTTCTTTTTTTCCTTTGAGTCAACAGACTCAGAGACTTTCAATTTCCAGTTAACATCTGTGATATTTTGCCTATACTGGGTAAATTCTGCAAAATCAAAGACACCAATAGCCACAAAATAAGCCAATATTTTCCTCACTTGTTATTAATTAAGCCCATGCTGTGTCAGGTTTCAGATGTCTTGGGATTTTATAACATAGATGACGTTGGCATATTTTTTCAAGTTGTTTTAAGAACATCCTGTTCAGATGGGCTGTTTTCCTGTGGAAGTTCAGGACAAATGTAAATAATATACATATATAGAGAGAGATATATATTTAAATTTAATATAATATAACTACATTAGATATAGATCAAATTAGTTAAATTATGTAAAGATATTTAATTAAAATATAAATTTATATTAAATTAATCACCATGCCCAACATCATTTTTGCAGAAATTTTCCTTAACTCCAATTAGTCTTTGGGACTGAGTCCATTCTACTTCTTAAACACTTTACAGTTTATGTGTATCTGTGTGTGCTCAGTCATGTCCAACTCTTTATGACCCCATGGCCAGGCTCCCCAGTCCTTAGGATTTCCTGGGCAAGAACACTGGAGTGTGTTGCCATTTCCTTCTCCAGGGGATCTTTCTGATGAAGGGATCGAATCCGTGTCTCTTGTGCCTCCTTCCTTGGCAGGTGGATTCTTTACCACTGCACCACCTGGGAAGCCCTTATGTGTATCTGAATCAAAGGAAACTCTTACACTCTCAACAATTTCAGTGGATCTTTGAGTGATTAAGCCATTCCTTCAACAAAGATTTGCTGACCAACAACCATGCACCAGGCAGCAACAACAACAACAAAAATTTCTCCCTTCAGGAAAATCACAACCTAGTAGAGGAAATCAGAAGAGTCATGGAGATTTTTAAAAAGAGAGAGACCAGGATTTCCCTGATGGTACAGTAGATAAGAGTCTGCCTTCCAATGCAGGGGACATGGTTTTGATCCCTGGTCTGCAAGGAATCCACATGCCACAGAGCCACTGAGCCCGTGTGCCACAACTACCCACAACTACCCTCTTGGCCACAACTACTGCAGCCTGCAAGCCACAGCTAGTGAGCCCCTGTGCTGCAACTGCTGATGCCCCTGTGATTAGAGCCTGTGCTCTGCAGCAAGAGAGGCCACCACAGTGAGAAGCCCGTGCACACAGCTAGAAAGTAGCCCCTGCTCTCTGCAACTAGAGAAAGCCCATGTGCAGCAGTGGAGACCCAGGAGATACAAAAATAAAATAAATAAAGAAGTTAAAAATAAAGTAGTGTGCACCCATCAAAAAATTTTAATAAAAGAGAGTGAGAGCATAAAATGAAACTTGGAAGTCACAGGAAAGAGAAAACAGACTCTTTATATAGGAATTACGGCCAGGATAGACTTTTCAGAGAGTGTGCTGCTTATGCAGAGAACTGAGGGAGATGAGGAACCAAACTGTGTGTTTTTCTGGGGTAAAAGCATTTCAGGTAGAGAAGATTCCAGTGCAACATTCCTAATGGAGGAGATTTCTAGAAGGTTCCAGGGACTATGAGGCCCATTGTCATAGGAGCAGAGAAACAAGGAGAGACAGGAAGAAGAGGAAGTGTGACATGTGACAGACACTCAGGGCTGAGTGAGGTCAGGGTGAGGCAAAGGAGGCAGTCATCTTCCAGCACAAAATCAAGAAGCTCCAAACAGCCCTCAAAATGATAATACTTTATGGTAACATCTTTTGAAAATCAAACGAATGCCAAAATTCCATGATGGACAAAATATCAAAAACTAACTGAAGACACGACCAGCATCTGATTCAACTGACTGATTTTTTTGGCCTCAGAAACAACTATAGGTCAACCTGGCACTGATACTGATCCTGTCTTTATTTAAAGTTTCAATATTTGATTCATTATGGAATTTTTTACATTAATTGTGCTTCTCAAAAATATTTCAGTGAAACATCATTTTTGTTGATGTCCCTTAAATTTTACCCTTGAGACTATTGATTCATATGCCTCATTCTAGTCTCAGTCTTGAAGTCATTTTGAAATTTAAGCAATGCCACCCCCTACCTTCTTAAAAAAAAACAAAAAAAGGCTTTATTTTTTGGAACAGTTTTAGATTCATAGGCAAACTGAGAAGACAGCACAAAGGGTTCTCATATATACCACCCCCAGATTTCCCTGTTATTAACATCTCACTTTATATGGTGATGGATGGCATCACCAACTCGATGGACATGAGTTTGAGCAAGCTCTGGGAGTTGGTGATGGAAAGGGAAGCCTGGCATGCTGCTGTCCATGGAGTCACAAAGAGACGGAC
Organism: Oryx dammah; assembly: GCF_014754425.2. Taxonomy (NCBI): domain Eukaryota; kingdom Metazoa; phylum Chordata; class Mammalia; order Artiodactyla; family Bovidae; genus Oryx; species Oryx dammah. Next base: position 14,884,140 of record NW_024070204.1, read on the forward strand.
ATGACTGAGCAACTGAACTGAACATCTCACATTAGCATGGTACACTTACTGTAATTAATGAACCAATTCAATACATTCTTGTTAAATTTAATTCAGCTTTCCTTAGTTTCAACCTCTGGTCCTTCTTCTGTTCCAGAATCCTATCCCAGGTACCACATTACATTTATTCATCTTGTCTCCTTAGGCATCTCCTCACTGTGGCTGGCTCTCAGATTTTCCTTGTTTTTGATGACCTTGACAGTTTTGAGGAGTATTTTGTAGAATGATCCATGCTGGAATGTGCCTGATGTTTTTCTCATGATAAGACTGGGGTTATAGGTTATCAGGAGGAAGACTGCAAAGGTAAATTACCATTGTAATCACATTGTACCATGAGTATTTACTATCCATGTGATTTACGACTAGGTGTATGGTCACCTAAGGTAGCGTCTGTCAATCTTTTCCACTTTTTTTCCCCCTCTTCTTTTCCACACTAGAATGCAGTCACTATTTGCAGCCCACAGCTAAAGGATGGGGAACTCTGCTCTCTCATCTTGAGGGTGGAGATTCTGCATAAATTATTTGGAATTCTTCTGCAGAGGAAATTGGTCTCCTGCACTTGTTACTCAACCATTGTTTATAACAGTATGAGCTCATGTATGCTTTTTTTATACTCTGGGTTATAATCCAATGCTAGTTTATTTTATTGCTCAAATTCTTCCACTTTTGTCCACTGGAAGCCCTGTCAGTTGACTCCTGTGGCCGTTTGCTGCTATCAGTGTATGAGTATTTTGGGCAGGGGGTACTTCTTTACTTTCTGTTGTTACTAGATATTCTGATCTTTTATATATCCTGGCTCAGTCCTAGAATAAGTCATTTCTCCAAAGTTCTGGTTCCTGTTATTTGAGATTGTTATTAAAAACCAAGATCAGTAATACAACATTGAAAATCAATTATACTCCAAATAAAACTCCAAATCAGGGTGCTCCATGTGCTTATTGTTACTAGAGTGCTCCTTTGCCTTTTAAAAACCCAATATGACAGCAAAAAATAAATTCCTGCTCATAACATTACTGTATCTCTTAATAGACTTTAATTGATATGTCTGATAATTTATCCTCGGTTTATTGAAATTCATGTAAAATTTGGTATTAAGTCTTTGCTCTCTGAGCCATAACTTTAATATAGACAACGAGCAACATTCCCTTAATTTCAGCAGATTGAGCATTCATAGAGCCAAGTGCTGCTCTATTGAACATAAGTGGAGGTGGCCTTGATAATCATTCTGCTCTACTTCCTTATATCACAAGGAAAAATTTGGCTTCATTATTTTTTAGACATGTCACATTCAACCAAAAGTATAACATGCCATGGAGATGTTGGATCCTTTCATGATCCCACTGATCATATAAAGGGAGAGGCATTTGATGGGGACAAATGTTTTCAGCTCTCCCCCAACACTGACCCAATTGCAGCCAGTTTTCCCCAGTCTCCCATAAGTCTTTACTGGTATCAACCTCTTGCTACTACATCACTTTCTTACCTCTAAGATCACTTTAACCCTTAATTATGGCTCCTCTTACATTACTCACTTCATCTGACCTCATTAGTACAATATTGAAGTATTTTCCCAGTAATGTGACAATGGTTTAGTTGGTTTAGTCACTAAGTCATGTCAGACTCTTGCGACCCCATGGACTGTAGTCTGCCAGGCTCGTCTGTCCATGGGATTCTCCAGACAAGAATACTGGATGTGGGTTGCCAAATCAGCCATTTATTCAAATTGTTTTAAGATAAGGAATCATCCATATACTTATACCTTTTTTTCATGGAGGCAGAGGAAATAAATTCCAAAGCTCTTCTGGAACATAAAGACAAACTTGTTCATGGGTCTTCTAAAATTAGAGACTTTAATTTAAATATTATTACCAACGATGATGAATTAGCATTAAAAAGGATTTTTTAGAAATTAAAGGCTACATTCAATAGGGCATAATAACCCCTAAAGTTTTGTTTCCATTGTTACAGACACACTGTGAAAGGACACTCTTTACAGCTATTACACAGAGATCAGCATTTTATTCTCCTAAATGATTTTTAGTCTGCAACTTTATTTAAACAGTTTCCTTTAAGTGGTTATGTCATTTAAATTTTTTGCCTCTGCTCCTCAGCTGTCTGGCTATTTTTGATAGTAGGATAACTACTCAGGAAGACCTGAAGCTCTCAGTTGTTACTTTTTTATTGAGAAAATGATTACAACATTTTGGGGCAGAAAAGAGAAGATTGAAACAGAATCTGCCATTCAGAGATGATGAACAGATTTATTTCCCAGATTTTGTTGCTGTATACACGTGCCCACCTTACCAAATTGCCTACATTAGTTGTGTATATGTTTTTGTCAACTAATTATACATCAGTAAAGCTGGAAGACTAATAGTGTATCTGGCTTGGAAACAGGTGCCCTCTTGATCCAATTGGGAGATAGCCAAAGCCACAGGTTGATTGGAAGTTTTCAACTTCATGGAAAATAAGCATGGTTGTATCTCCCCAAGGTGCCTCAGTGGTAGAGAAACTGCCAGCCAGTGCAGGAGCCACAGGAGGCTTGGGTTTGATTCCTGGGTGTGGACGATCTCCTGGAGTAGGAAGTGGCAACCCACTCCAGTATTCTCTATTTTTTTTTTTAATTGCCCACTCCAATATTCTTGCTGGGATTATCTCAGGGACTGAGAAGCCTGGCAGGCTACAGTCCATAGGGTTGCAAAGAGTCTGACATGACTGGGCCACTGAGCACAGCACATTTCCCCAAAATTCATATGTTGAAATCCTAACCCCCCAAGTGGATGGCACTGGGAGGTAGCCCTGTGAAAAGTGATTCAGTCATGAGGGTGGAGCCCTCACAAATGGGATTAGTGGCTTTTATAAAAGAGATCTCTAGTCCCTTCCAGCATATGAGGACACAGTCAGAAGGTGCCCACTTTGAACCACGAAGAGGACTCTCACCAGAATGTGACTATAGAGGCACCTTGATCTTGAACTTCCAGCCTCCAAAACTGTGAGAAGAAATTTCTGTTGTTTCTAAGCTACTTGGTCTGTGGTACTTGGTTATAGCAGCCCAACTGGACTAAGACAGTGTGCAAATTAAACATGAAAATCTCTTCTCCACATAGAAGGCAGTTGCTTTTGAAATTTCTTTGAGCATCTTCAGTATAAAGGACAGAAACCACTGGGGAGGCGATGTGAAAAGGTGGTTGAAACTTGGGTTGGATTTTCCTTATGCACCAGCCATGGTTAAAATAGAAAGTCAATGGGACTTCCCTGGTGGCCCAGTGGCTAAAATTCCACACTCTTAATGCAGAGGGCCCAGGTTCAATTCCAGTTCAGGGAACTAGATCCCACAGATTGCAACTAAGAGTTCACATGTCACAGCTAAAAAGATCCCACATGCAACTAAGACCCAACACAGCCAAATAAAATAAAACAAGATAAAAAAAAAGGGGCTAAGAGTAGAAGACAAGTCATCTCAAAGTGCCCAGAACTCCCACGTTCACTACCTTTCTGGAGTTCAATCAGATGCTTCCATTTTCAGTCTTGTGTCTAAAAGAAAAAGCAAAACTAACCATAATATATACTTTTTAAAGTTGTGGTCTATGTGTTCTTACAGTGACAGACATGGATGAGAATGGGAGAACTTGCATTTGACAACAACATTGGCAGCCACTGATAAGTGATGTCTTTGATGAATCTTGATGTGAATTCAGTCTCTGCTTTATCACATATGTCAAGCTCAATAAGTAGGGCTTGTATCTGTGAAAGAAATACTTTATCACATATTATTGGGCTTCCCCAGATTATTAATGCTATATAATAATTGCATTAGTTATATTAATTATCTAATAAGTAATTAATAGTGGAAGTAATAAGACATCTCATAGGCCTTCCAATAAACATTTTTTATGGTGAGATGCCCAGTATTGGATTACTTATTGTTGTGGCTTATTCCTACCCTCCCGGAAAGAGACTGGTAAAATCCTGCCTGTTGCTATGTGACTTATAGTGCTTCCCTGTAGAGTTTAATTCTCTGCCCTGTGCTCCTTGACCAAGGCATGCTTTGGCCAGTGATACATGAGCAGAAATGATATGTTTCACATCTGAGTAAACATCTTAAAAATCATCATATGGTACCTCTTTTGCTCTTTTCCTTCTGCCTTGAGAATGAAATGTCCTAATTAGCTTTCAGTCTGAAAGCTAAAGGGAAAAGCTGTTGTTCATTTAAGTGCTTTGGGGGCTATTTATTACTGACTAATACAGATACTGAAACATTATATTTTCATCCACTTGGCACTCTCTTATTCCAACCTCTGTTTGGACTGCCAGTTCTGTGCATGTTTCTGCCAGCTTGATGCAATGTCAGTCTGATGGCCACCTTACCTGGACCTGTGCATGCGTCTCTTGACTTCTGCTATGGGCTTCTCTGTCTCTGTAGTGTGGGATGTCCATTAGAACACAGGTACAATACAAGGCATGAGGGGTACAAAGGTACCCTTAACGAATGGTAGAGGGGAGTCAATGGAAAATTCCTCCTTGGGTATTCAGTTCTGAGGCATATGTCATGAGGCTCCTCAGAAGTTCCAGCAAAATAGAATAATGGCTGCCCAGAGGACTGGACAACTCGATCATGCATCTCTGTACAGGCTTTGCTTTCCTCTCTCTTTCATTCCCTACATCCTTCCTTCCTGCTCCCTGGAATCACATTCCCAAGTAAACTATCTGGACACTAGAAATTGTCATCTCAGGCTGTGCTTTCAGGGAGCCCAGTATCTCACTTCCATTTGCTATAGATTTTGCAAGAAGTGAGTAGAGCACCAGTCACTTTAGCCCATTTTCTGGTCAAACCTTGGCTACTTTACAGTTTGAAGTTTCTTTGCAATGTTCACCACCCTTATTGATTCTAGAGAATATGAACATTGAAAGTATTTTTGAGTCTATAGGAGTTTCACCATTTCTTTTACATCTGATATGTGGAATAAATGTCCTCGCTGCTCCAATAGAATAATCCAAATTTGGAAATAAAGTATTCTAGAAGTCCTTAAATTTGTGCTAAAGTGAGAAACCCACTGGGCTTTGCTCCTTGTCTGAATCATTAGGTAGCTGCTATATCACTGTGTTCTGAAACCCTGATCTTATTTTAGAAATAAATGAATCATGCCACCTTTGTACATGTGAGCATTTCTGCCATCCTAAGAACACATGTACTATCACTATAGGATATGCTTATGGACTGCCTTTCTTCCATATAATAAAATCAACCTGAACATTCAGGCCCCCAGTGGGAAGGATTAGCTTCACTCTTTGTTGTCACAGCTTTGCTCAAATGTACACCTGATGCAGAGGATAGCTGTGGTGCTAGTATTCAACTACATTGAAAGCTACAGCATTCAAATCATGGTGTTATTTCCATCACCTACCCACTCCTTTATTTGCATGTGCCAGGCCATGGGTATAAGAGTAAAGGGAAAAGATGGCCAAGAAGTTCCCAGATAATTCAATGATTCAAAGCACTTCATGCAAGTCTTTAAAACGTGTGTGTGTGTGTTCAGGTGCAGGCTTGTGTGTCTGTATATGTGTGTGTATGCAAGTATGTATGAGTGTGTCTGAGTATGCATGTGTGCATACATATGCCTGCGTGCACATATGTGTACCCATGCTTGCACACGCATACAAAGCATGAAGGGATGATTATGAAGAAGGGCAGCATCTGAAAGACCTTCAGAGGAGGTCGGTCACTTCATAGAGACAAGAGCAAAAAGTTTAAGGTGGATTAACCACAGTCTCGGCCAAACTTTTAGCTAGAATAGCTATTTCATAATCACTATACCAATGAGTATCATTTCTACTTTGGCTACCTGGTGGCTCACCAGCAAAGAATAGGCCTGCCAAAGCCTGCCAATGCAGGAGACTCAGGTTTGATCCCTGGGTCAGGAAGATCCCTTAGAGAAGGAAATGGCAATCCACTTCAGTATTCTTGCCTGAGAAATCCCATGGGCATAGGAGCCTGGAGGGCTACAGTCCATGGGGTTGCAAAAGAGTTGGACTTAGCAACTAAATAACAACAACAATACCCCCTAGGTTGGTATTTATATACTCTTAAATATTTAACAGGTAATATATGCAGAGTACATCATGAGAAACGATGGACTGGAAAAAACACAAGCTGGAATCAAGATTGCTGGGAGAAATATCAATAACCTCAGATATGCAGATGACACCACCCTTGTGGCAGAAAGTGAAGAAGAACTAAAAAGCCTCTTGATGAAAGTAAAAGAAGGGAGTGAAAAAGTTGGCTTAAAGCTCAACATTCAGAAAATGAAGATCATGGCATCCAGTCCCATTACTCCATGGGAAATAGATGGAGAACCAGTGGAAACAGTGTCAGACTTTATTTTGGGGGGCTCCAAAATCACTGCACATGGTGACTGAAGCCATGAAATTAAAAGACACTTACTCCTTGGAAAGAAAGTTATGACCAACCTACATAGCATATTCAAAAGCAGAGACATTACTTTGCTGACTAAGGTCCGTCTAGTCAAGACTATGGTTTTTCCAGTGGTCATGTATGGATGCGAGAGTTGGACTGTGAAGAAGGCTGAGTGCCGAAGAATTGATGCTTTTGAACTGTGGTGTTGGAGAAGACTCTTGAGAGTCCCTTGGACTGCAAGGAGATCCACCCAGTCCATTCTGAAGGAGATCAGCCCTGGGATTTCTTTGGAAGGAATGACGCTAAAGCTGAAACTCCAGAACTTTGGCCACCTCATGCAAAGAGTTGACTCATTGGAAAAGACTCTGATGCTGGGAGGGATTGGGGGCAGGAGGAGAAGGGGAAGACTGAGGATGAGATGGCTGGATGGCACCACTGACTTGATGGACTTGAGTCTGAGTGAACTCCGGGAGTTGGTGATGGACAGGGAGGCCTGGCGTGCTGTGATTCATGGGGTCGCAAAGAGTCGGACATCACTGAGCAACTGAACTGAACTGAATAAAGTATTTGACCAATGAAGCAAAGGTAACAAAGTTCATTCAATTTAGCCATTGTACAAAAAAATATATCCTGAATGTTCTGTTTTTTTTTTTTAATATGGCAGTAACTTACTCTGTCACAAAAATAAGACACACACAGTCATCATTTAAATTCAAACATAATTTTTCAGATGATTTGCCTTGAGTGAGTATATTAAGTTAATCTTAAATTAAAAATTAATTGCTGACATTTATTTTACCATGGACAGTTTCACCCTTCCAATTCTGTTTGAAAGTCTTAATCAAAATATTACCAAATACAAAAGACTTCCCTAGTGGCATAGTGGATGCAGGGGACACAGTTTCAATCCCTGGTCTGGGAAGATCCCAAATACCTCAGAGAGACTAAAGCCCAGGCACCACAACCACTGAACCCAAACTCTAGAGTGCAGAGGCCGCAACTACTGAGCCCACGTGCTGCAACTGCGAAAGCCATGCTCTGCAGCAAGGTTTTAAAATATTTATCTGTGTGTGCATTTACACATAAACATACTATATATATATATATATATATATATATATACACACACACACATATATACTTATATTCAACTCCTTTTCCCGTTTGCTTCTTCAAGAAGCATTCTCAGATGGTACAAAGTTGGGAGCAAATCCTTCAACTTCCTGGTAGGAGCAGAGAGGAGGTGGAGTCCCCAGACATTTCTACCAAAAAACTGTGCCTCTCTTGTGTCCCTTATGCTTCAGTTTTATAAAGGAAGAACATTGGAACTTAAGTCCAAGAGTTAAGTACTGTCATAAGTTCTGTATACTGTCCAGAAGGTTGCAAATCCTTATTTTGCTAGTTAAGGACTCTTATAATCACTAACAATCAACTACTCACATGAGTTTTCACATCGGTAGTTCAGAGAGACCGAGAGTATACTCTAAGCCTCTATGTTGCCCTTTAAAATAATTTAACTTTATAAAAGGTCTTATTTCTTTCTTATGTCTTCCTTCCCTTCCTTCCTTTCTTTCTGATGACAAAATTGTTGCTGTTGTTGTTCAGCCACTAAGTGGTGTCCAATTCTTTCTGAATTAATGGACTGGAGCATGCCATGCTTCCCTGTTCACTGTCTCCCAGAGTTCACTCAGACTCATGTCCGTTGAGTTGGTGATGCTATCCAACCATCTCATCCTCTGTCGCCCCCTTCTCCTTCTGCCTTCAATCTTTTCCAGCATCAGAGTCTTTTCCAACGAGTTGGCTCTTTGCATCATGTGACCAAAGGATTGGAGCTTCAGCTTCAATGTCAGTCCTTCCACTGAATATTCAGGGTTGATTTCCTTTAGAATTGACTGGCTTACTCTCCTGGGTAGCCAAGGGGCTCTCAAGAGTCTTCTCCAGCACCACAGTATTGAAGCATCGATTCGTTGGTGCTCAGCCTTCTTTATGGTCCAACTCTCACATCTGTACAGGACTACTGGAAACACCATAGCTCTGACCATACAGACCTTTGTTGGCAAAGTGATGTCTTTGCTTCTTAATGTGCTGTCTAGATTTGTCATAGCTTTTCATCCTAGAAGCAAGGGTCTTGGTGGGACTGCGAGTTGATGCAACCACTATATAAAACAGTATGGAGGTTCCTCAAAAAAAAACTAAAAATAGAGCTGCCATATGATCCAGAAATTCCACTTCTGGCATATAATGGACAAAAATATAATTAAAAATGATACATGCATCCCTATGTTCATAGCAGCACTGTTCACAAAAGCCAAGACATGGAATCCACCTAAATCTCCATCCACAGATGAATGGACAGAGAGAATGCGGCACAGTAGAATATTACTCAGCCATAAAAAAGAATGGAATAATGTCATTCACATCACCGTGGATGAAACGAGAGATTATCATACTAAATGAGGTGAATCAGAAAAAGAAAGACAAATACCATATGATTTCACTTCTATGTGGAACCTGAAATATGACACAAGTGTACTTTTATGAAACTGAAACTGACTCACAGACGTAGAGAACAGACTTGTGATTGCCGACTGTGTTGGGGAATTAGGGAAGGGTGAACTGAGAGTTTGGGATTAGCTGATGCAAGCTATTATACATAGAATGGATAAATAACAAGGTCTTATACAGGGAACTATGGTCAATATCCTGTGATAACCTATAATGGAAAAATATGAAAAAGAATGTACATATACAAAAAACTGAATCATTAGACTTTGTATCAGGAATCAACATGCTATAAATTGATTATATTTCAATTAAAAAAGAAAATGGAGTCCAGTATTGATGCAAGATTGATAAAGTATGGTTGTTGGTTTAGTTACTCAGTTCTGTCCTACTCTTGGACCATAGCCCACCAGGGTCCTCTGTCTATAGGATTTTCCAGGCAAGAATACTGGAGTGGGTTGCCATTTCCTTCTCCAAAAAGATAAAGTATACTTTGGTGTATGGTTAAAAAAAAAAAAAAATTAAAAGTCTCCAGAATGTTAAAGCCCTATCCTAGAAAACCTGATTCTAAAATAGTAAATATATTTTGACCCAATTTGGTTCATAAAAGAGGAAAATTTGCCTTTAAATCACAACCTTTAGAAGAGATTTTTCTTCAGTTCAAAGAGAAATAATTAAAAGCAAATGTAATATCTTGTAAAGTAAATATGTTGACCAACAGAATGCTGATGATTCCTGAATATTCAAAAAATCATTGTATTTGACGTATTAGAGATGACACTACACGACCTAATCTGATATCCTGTTGATTGGAGGAAATGTGCTTTGAAGGCTGTGTGTTTACAGTTGGCCAATTATACACATTTATTTGGGTGAAAGCATGAATACTACGCCATTTCCCCCAGACAATTATGTTATATGGTCCAAAGCTTGGTGGTGACTTTCCCCTACCATCAGTTTTACTTCTACTGAAGCCTCTTTCTTTTTCTACCTACTGTCTTCAAAGTGAGAAAGAAGAATGGACACCATTTAATCTGCATGAATATCCAGAATCAAAGAATAAAAAATCTTTTTTTTTAAGGTTGAGAGTGATCAACTATCTTTGGCAATTACACAGGAAGATGCAATGGAAGATGCAAAAAGACTGAGACCCGCTGAAGCTTAATTACTTTCCATATTTACTCTCATCCCTTCCTTGCAGTCTGCATCTCTGCTTAATTCATAGCTGATCGAGGTCAGAGTCAGGGTTAATAGCCTGCAGCTCAACATTCGTTAAGTCATTCGCTGATCATTAAAACATCCTGAAAGAGCTTTATGCTGAAGTTTTAATAGCAGCAATATATGGAAACTTGCTGTTCTCAAATACTAATAATTGCTCTTTTATGACAGTAAGGAAGTGTGTGTATCCAACAGCTAATATTAATCTTGATTACCAGTTCTGCTCTCAATCTAAATTCAAAACCAAATTTTTAGGAAAACTTCCAGAATGATGAGATTTCATGCATTAGAATTTTCTGATCCAGGAGCTATTGTCACAGCTCTGGGGATCAGAAAGAGCTCTTGATACGGAAAGAACCAGGTATGGGAAAGTGCCCTGGAGCTGGTCTGGAAGATTCCTTTAATCCTGGCATTGTCTTCAGTCCTTCCTGCAGACATTAACTGACTAGGGATACAGTAGTGAACAAGATAGATATGATCTTACGGAATTATATCTCAGCCACCTTGAAATATACCCTGGCCTGCATTAAACTGAAGAATTTGGAAATGGTAAAAAAAAAAATCACATAGTTCTATGTCTATCTTTAAGGATCAGTTTCAAATATATATATTTCAACCTTTGGTTGCGTAGCTACTTGTATAACTTGAAAACTATAGAACAGTACTATAGATTATATCTTAATATTAATACATAGTTGGGTCTTGTACTGGGGAAAAACCCAATGGTTTTTGGAAAAACTTGGTGGTCTTCCACAAAAATCCTAGTCTCCCTCCTTTGTATCTTTTATTTCCTATGCAGAACACTTCATTCCTGATACTTCTGGGCACCAAATATGTGGGGATTTTTCCCTAATCAAACAATTCTGTGACATCAGCTGAGTGTCCTACAATTTAACTCAGTTCTGACACTATTTACCTGGCATGCATGCTTAGTCACTCAGTCATGCCCGACTCTTTGTCACCCTTTGGACTGTAGCCCACCAGGCTCTTCTGTCCATGAGATTTCCCAGGCAAGAATACTGGAATGGATTGTCATGCCCTTCTCCAGGGGATCTTCCTGACCCAGGGATCAAACCCGTGTCTCCTGTGTCTCCTGCATTGCAAGCAGATTCTTTACCTGCTGAGCCATCAGAGAAGCCCCTGGATTTACTGGATTTACCTAGAGGTAGCATCAAATCCCATAGATTAATGAAAGGTTTAGTCACACGTGATAGTCCCCCACTTCAGACGCCAGTCACAAGCAGTAGGTCCCCAGGTTACATACAACTTCTTTCTGACATGGCTAAAAACCAGAGGTAACCATAACTTCCTCCTCCTTGGCTTGGGTTATTTGCTCGAACAGCGCCCAGATGTCAAGGGATCACTTATTTACATATACTAATTTATTAAAGGGTATGATTAAAGGCACAAATAAGCAGCCGGATGAAGAGATGCACAAGGCAAGGTCTAAGAGGGTCCCTGGCAAAAGAGTTTCTGTCCTAGTGGAAGCAGGTGCATCACCTTCCCAGTTCAGGGATGTGCTCACCAACCTGGAAGCTTTCTAATCCGAGCACTGTTGGAATTTTTCTGGAGACTTCCTCCTGTAAGCATCACCAGGGAGGGAGAATTTTCCCCCTATGTCTCTTGAGTTCTTGTGGCAGGACTAACAATAAAATTGACCCAAGACACATTAAAAGAAGAAGAGAAAACAAATTTCAATTTGTGGGCACAGAAGTCTCATAGAAATGGGACCTACAAAGTGGCCAAAGCAGGCAACTTTCATACTTTTTACATAAAGAAACAATAAATGTCTGAGGATTTGACAAGACAAAGACACTTAAGCTTTGGGTGTTCAATTAGTGAAGAATCCAAATAGTCTGGATTTGGCATAGTAGGTTAGAGAAGTGACAAAGGTTTTTCATTTAGCCACCTTGGCCCCCAATTCCCTATTTCTGGCTATAAGGGTGTCCTGCTACCTCCAAATGCAGGGAGTGCACCTTTCACGTGGGAGATTGATTTCCTACTTTCAGAGAGACAAAGAGGAGGATCAGAGTGTCCCTCTTTCCTCGACCTTTTCTTAAATAACTTTAATTCAAAATAATCAATATGCCATTGAGGCATGTTTATGGACAGCCTGCCCTGAGCCCCAACAGTTACCTCCTCTGAAAATTCCCTGCAAGTTTTCTCATATTAAAAACTGAACTGGTAGATCATTTCATTTCACTGAGCCAGTCTCTTCATCTTGACAATAGGTCAGTTCGTTTAAACTAATTTCAGGAGGCAGTGATGCGGGTCAGCTCCCAAAGTCAGACCTACATTATACAAGCAATTGGGTATTTAATAAGAGACGTGTCTATGGAAACATAAGAAAAAACAAAGGTTAATGACTGGAGCAGTTATAAACCAGTTTCTGAGCCCAGGGGCAGTCAGTCAAGGAGATCTGGGATGTCAGGTTTGCGGCATCTTTTGCAGTTTGAAATGTTTCTGATGATGTCCTCAGATGCTCAGGTAAACTTTCTGAGTGGTTCAAACAGCAGTAGAAATGAAGCCTGTCATTTGGAATAATGCTCGGTCACAAAAAGAATGAAATCATGCCATGTGCAACAACAGGATGGGCCTAGAGGATATTATACTTTGCAAAATGTCAGACAAAAAGACAAATACTGTCTGTTATCATTTGTGTGTGGAATCTAAAAAATAGAACTAGTGAATATAGCAAAACAGAAACAGATCCATATATGGAGAGCAAACTAGCAGTGACCAGTGGAGAGAGGGAAGAGCAAAAGAGCAAGACAAATGGAGGGGATTAAAAGAAACAAACCAGTATGTATAAGATAATTAGACTACAAGGACATATAACACAGGGAATATAGCCAATAGTTTACAATCACTTTAAACAGAGTACAATTCACAAATTTTTTGAATCATCATGTTTTCAGGTGTAATGATTCATTTTGGATCATTATACCTGAAACTAATATAATATTATAAATCAACAATACTTCAATGAAATAATTTTTTAAATTAAAAACTCTATCACTTTAATGGAAAGAAAAACAAGTTTTAATTTTGTGCCAGCTTCCTTTTTTAAAAAAAAAGAGTGCTCAGTGTTTATTAGACACAGTAGTATATATTATCTGTAGATTATTCATGTGCAAAGCAGATGCTTTTTTTAAATTCACTTTTTAATTGGAGTATAATTGCTTTACAGTGTCTCCTAGAAATAATAAGAAAAGTAAGATATGTTTTGGGGTTACTGTGCTATGCTTCCTTTTGATATTAAAACTCATTTACTTAATCAGTGTTTTCTAATGTAATTCCTTTCCAAAGACTTCCTTTTTCTTTTTTTTTTACAAACGTAATACAACTTTCTATGTCTATTTAAGTTTATTCCTTGTTCTCTTTTCCATTTAGAAATAAAGAGCTTTAGGACAAAATCACTTTCTTTCTCTTTAACAAAAACATCTCCATGCCTTACAACCCCAAAACATATCTTACTTTTCCTATTATTTCTAGTAGCTTTAGTCATACATATTAGATTTTTTAATTCTTAGAAACCTTAAATTTTTTTTGGAAAAATGACATTGTGAACTGTGTTGGCATTCTGTGGGTTGGCAAGCTTATAAATACATATCCTAATTGCTAGAAACATATGCTACTTAATAGTACATTCTTTCAATAATGCACAAGATATTCACGCACAAGATATTTACTAATAGACCCAAAAATGTTTATTCTCTCTGTAACAAAAGGTCAAAGGTACATAAACTTAGAGTTGTTTAGCAATTAATGATTCAGTATTTTATCTCATTTGTAAATGATCTAGCATTCAATGAATTCCTATTATTTAATTTAATTTAGAAAAATTCTAAGTGAGTGTATTACCAAAGAGATTAAGGAAACTAAGTATGCATATCATAAAACAATTATGGTTTGAAAGTTCACCTAAAAACTCTTACTATTAGTTACATCTATTTAATTCATTTGTTCTTAATAATAGTACTTAGATTATTCATAAAAATTTCATGAGAAATTTAAGCAGTTAGTCATTATCTGAAGTTTTGTGCTTTGTGTTCATTTGTCTTTTGCTGACAAACTTTGCAGCAGAGACAACAGGAGCCCATCTGACTAGTAAACCTAGGTAGATAAAAGTTGTTTATCTACGTTATATTTAATGCTGATAAATCTGAAGACATACCTGTATTAGTTAAACCTTCAAATTAATTTCTATATACTATAGATTACCCTACATCATGTGCCCGTGAAAGATATTTGGGTTAATTTTTACTATATTTTTGAGAATTTTTATATAGATGTTTATTTAAGCCAATTAAATAGAGCTCTTTTACAGATTAATTTTGGCAATATCATTTGAAGGTTAAAAAATACCATGTCAATGTATACACTGACATATAGATAGACACAACCAGAGATTTCATAATTTTTATTTTTAAACTTTAGTCATGAATCAGGTACAACACAAATCTTACCAGTTTATAAAAACAGCTGAAATAAATCAAGTTTACTCGCTCAGATGGCAAAAATCTTTTGTTATTTGTGGAGAAGATTTAAGCTACATTTGTCCTTGATAAGCAATTTTTAAGGAGGCTGAATTTGGGGTCAAGAGAGTTCCTCTAGCAGTTTTTATACTAAAAGTCCTCTTTCCCTCTTTTTTTAGTTTCAGATTCTAGTGGTTGAGTTAATCCAGGCTCAGGCTCAGTTGACTGTGGGCTGTGTTTACATTTCAAAGACATGATAAATTTATAACTTTAAGGGGCAGAAAAAGAAAAATTTTCTTCTAAGAGTTTTGGAGTACATTTGGTGGCTCTAGTGGTGGAGAACCTGCTTGCCAGTGTGGGAGATCTAAGAGACATAGGTTCGATTCCTGGGTCTTAAAGATCCCCTGGAGGAGGGTATGGCAACCCACTCCAGTATTCTTGCCTAGAGAATCCCATGGACAGAGGAACCTGGCAGGCTACAGTCCATAGGGTCACAAAAGTTGGACACTGAAGCAACTGAAGCAACTTAGCATGCACACATGTCGACTATCATAAGTCTTAGGGTGATTATTATTTAAATTTTGTTCTTCTTTAGTACAGAACACTTTTATTCCAATATCCTGATTTTTTTAATAATATCTACAAGCATTTGAGAGAAACAGCTGCCATTTTGGGACTGGTAAAGATAGGTGGGCATTGACTTGTTACTATCATTGTAGTTCTGATTTTATACAGATTAGCAAGACAAAGAAAATTCTAGGCCCCACAACAGACTTCCCAACCTGGGGATCTGGCAAGGGAACCAAGATGTCAACAAAAACAATTAGCAAGACAAAGACTATTGCTTCTATTAGACCTTTAATATTGGCTTCCAGCTGATCAATTTCCAGATTATTTGTAGGAGGGACTGGGGAATTGCTGAGGAGATGGAGCAATTTTTTTTTTTTCTTCCAGAAGGGGAATTAATGTTGGATCTTTGTTTTAGTTTCAATTCTGTTATTGTGAACAAAGGACTCCCTAAAGCCAGCCACTATAACTTTTCTCCCCTTTTAATTTGGTTCTCTCATAAGTACCAATATGAAAGTGATTTACTAATCATGAGATCTTTCAAGAATTTCCTTTCAAATATAGCCAATCATCATCTGGTCATTGACAAATAGGATCTCATATTAATTTAAAATAGTGACTCAAACCAATAAACCTGTTTTTTTTAATGACTTAGCCAAAGACATAGGAGGCAACTCACAAGAGAATATGTCAATATCTCGAGATCTAGAAAGTTTACTTCCAGAGTTAGTCTAAGAAAGTACAAGCCCTTCATTGCTACAGGTGCTGAGAATGGTGCAGTGAAAATGGTGTCTCCAGTTTCCTGTAAAAGCATGGATGCCTCAGGTCACAGACCCACTAACCTGTGACACCAGGTAGGCACTACAGGAATGGGACTTTTCCAGGACTAGCAAAGCTACAAAGATTAAGACAACAGAGGTCGCTTGTGGACTTCAACATGTTTTGACAATGTTTTCTCCTGAGAGCCAGCATGGCCAGACAAAGAGTGTTGCTTGTGACTTTGCATCACTTTGTGTCAATGGAACTCCAGTCTATTTGGCCACCAGATGCATTCTGGCAAATGCACCTACTAGATGGTGGAGACCAGTGAAAATATTCTCAGTAGACACAAAGCCAAGCTCTCAGGATGTAGAATAGGATGGAATGAAAAACTCGTCTGGTTTTCTTAATACAGGACCCATGGCCAAGTTTGCTATATAGACGCTGGTCTGGGGAGAGCCGTCAGTTAACCAGCTGGCTTGAAGAGCCGGCTGATAGAGCCTGTGCCTGGCAATCTGCCCTATGGTTCTTCCTCCTTAGGACAAATAAAACAATAAATAAACATTTCTGGGAGAAAAGAATCAGTAAAAATAGAGAGTACCCATTTACAAACACCAGAGTTGCTATATTGCAAGAAACTAGCTTCACAAATATTTTCTCCTGCTAATGTAAATTGAGAGAGAAAGAAAAGGACTTTTCCCACTTTCATTGTCACCAGAACTCACAGGTAGAGATCTGGAAGGTGGATGTGGTAAGAAACTTTACCTTCTGTTGGTCTTTGTCAGAATTCCTTCTTTTCTGGGAAACATCAGTTTTCACTCTTGAAGATCTTCAGTTGATTGGATGAGGCCCACCTACATTATAAAGAATAGTCTGCTTTACTTAAAGTCAAGCGATCGTAAAAGTGACATCTACAAAATACCTTCTGGCAACATCATGACTAGTGCTTGACCAAACAGCTGGGCACACTAGTACAGCCAATATGATGTATAAAATTAACCATTTCAAACAACCGGTGAGATGGTAGCATTCTAAGCTTTCTAACACAGGAAGGAAGCTGTTAGAGCAGAGAAATGAGTTGGGTTTCAGAGTTATAGAGTTAGAAATACCTGTAGAACCACTGAACAAGTTCTGAAACCAACCATAGTAGTGTGGCTGGATTGTGCAGGTAAGAGGGGAAAGTTTCAAGGGAAGATGAATTGGCAATTTCAAGTACTAGGGAGAAAGACAGTTCAGTTCAGGAGCTCAGTAATATCTGATTCCTTGTGACCCCATGGACTGCAGCACGCCACACCTCCCTGTCCATCACCAACTCCCAGAGTTTACTCAAATTCATGTCCATTGAGTCGGTGATGTCATCCAACAATCTCATCCTCTGTCATCCCTTTCTCCTGTCTTCAATCTTTCCCTGCATCTGGGTCTTTTCCGCTGAGTCAGTTCTTCGCATCAGGTGGCCAAAGTACTGGAGTTTCAGCTTCAGCATCAGTCCTTCCAATGAATATTCAGAACTGATTTCCTTTAGGAAGGACTGGTTGGATCTCCTTGCTGTCCAAGGGACTCTCAAGAGTCTTCTCTAATACCACAGGTCAGAAGCAACAATTCTTTGGTGCTCAGCTTTCCTGATAGTCCAACTCTCACATCCATACACGACTACTGGAAAAACCATAGCTTTGACTAGACAGATCTTTGTTGGCAAAGTAATGTCTCTGCTCTTTAATATGCTGTCTAAGTTGGTCATAACTTTTCATCCAAGGAGCAAGTGTCTTTGAATTTCATGGCTGCAGTCACCATCTGCAGTGCTTTTGGAGCCCCCCGAAATAGTCTCTCATTGTTTCCACTGTTTCCCCATCTATTTCTCATGAAATGATGGGACCAGATGCCATGATCTTAGTTTTCTGAAAGTCGAGTTTTAAGTCAACTTTCTCACTCTCCTCTTTCACTTTCATCAAGAGGCTCTTTAGTTCTTCTTTGCTTTCTGATATAAGGGTGGTGTCATCTGCATATCTGAGGTTATTGATATTTCTCCCGGTAGTCTTGATTTCAACTTGTGCTTCACCCAGTCCAGCATTTCTCTTGACGTATTCTGTATATAAGTTAAATAAGCAGGGTGACAATATACAGACTTGACGTACTCCTTTCCCTATTTGGAACCAGTCTGTTGTTCCACGTCCAGTTGTAACTGTTGCTTCTTGACCTGCATACAGATTTCTCAGGAGGCAGGTCAGGTGGTTTGGTATTTCCACCTCTTGAAGAATTTTCCACAGTTTGTTGTGATCCACACAGTCAAAGGCTTTGACATAGTCAATAAAGCAGAAGTAGATGTTTTTCTGGAACTCTCTTGCTTTTTCCATGATCCGGCGGATGTTGACAATTTGATCTCTGGTTCCTCTGCCTTTTCTAAATCCAGCTTGAACATCTGGAATTTCATGGTTCACTTACTGTTGAAGCCTGGCCTGGAGAATTTTGAGCATTACTTGGCTAGTGTGTGAGATGAGTGCAATTGTGTGGTAGTTTGAGTATTCTTTGGCGTTGCCTTTCTTTGGTATTAGAATGAAAACTGACCTTTTCCAGTCCTGTGGCCACTGTGGAGTTTTCCAAATTTGCTGGCATATTGAGTGCAGCACTTTCACAGCATCATCTTTCAGGATTTGAAATAGCTCAACTGGAATTCCATCACCTCCACTAGTCCACTTGACTTCACATTCCAGGATGTCTGGCTCTAGGTGAATGATCACACCATCATGATTATCTGGGCAGTGAAGATCTTTTTTGTATAGTTCTTCTGTATATTCTTGCCACCTCTTCTTAATATCTTCTGCTTCTGTTAGGTCCATACTGTTCTGTCCTTTATTGTGCCCATCTTTGCATGAAAACTTCCCTTGGTATCTCGAATTTTCTTGAAGAGATCTCTAGACTTTCCCATTCTATTATTTTATTCTGTTTCTTTGCATTGATCACTGAGGAAGACTTTCTTATCTCTCCTTGCTATTCTTTGGAACTCTGCATTCAAATGGGTATATCTTTCCTTTTCTCCTTTGCCTTTCACTTTTATTCTTTTCATAGCTGTTTGTAAGGCCTCCTCAGACAACCATTTTGCTTTTTGCATTTCTTTTCCTTGGAGATAGTCTTGATCACTGCCTCCTGTACAATGTCATGAACCTCTGTCCATAGTTCTTCAGGCACCTATCAGATCTAATCCCTTGAATCTATTTGTCACTTCCACTGTATAGTCATAAGGGATTTGATTTAGGTCATACCTGAAAGGTCTAGTGGTTTTCCCTACTTTCTTCAACTTAAGTCTGAATTTGTCAATAAGGAGTTCATGATCTGAGCCATAGTCAGCTCCCAGTCTTGTTTTTACTGACTGTATAGAGCTTCTCCATCTTTGGCTACAAAGAATATAATCAATATGATTTTGGTATTGACCATCTGGTGATGTCCTCATGTAGAGTCTTCTCTTGTATTGTTGGAAGAGGGTGTTTGCTATGACCAGTGTGTTCCTTTGGCAAAACTCTATTAGCCTTTGCTTCATTCTATACTCCAAGGCAAAATTTGCCTGTTACTCCAGGTATTTCTTGACTTCCTACTTTTGCATTCCAGTCCTTTATAATGAAAGTTAAAAGTGAAAGTGAAAGTCACTCAGTTGTGTCCAACTCATTGCAACCCCATGAACTATACACTCCATGGAATTCTCCAGGCAAGAATACTGGAGTGAGTAGCCTTTCCCTTCTCCAAGGGATCTTCCCAACCCAAGGATCGAATCCAGGTCTCCCATATTGCAGGCGTATTCTTTACCAGCTGAGCCCCAAGGGAAGCCCAAGAATACTGGTAGCCTATTCCTTCTCCAGCAGATCTTCCTGACCCAGGAATTGAACCCGGGTCTCCTGCATTGCAGGCAGATTCTTTACCAACTGAGCTATCAGGGAAGCCTATAATGAAAAGGACATCTTTTGGGGGTTTTAGTTCTAGAAGGTCTTGTAGATCTTCATAGAACTGTTCAACTTCAGCTTCTTTCACATTACTGGTCAGGGTATAGACTTGGATTACTGTGATATTGAATGGTTTGCCTTGGAAACCAACAGAGATCATTCTGTCATTTTTGAGATTGCATCCAAGTACTGCATTTCAGACTCCTTTGTTGACTATGATGGCTACTCCATTTCTTCTAAGGGATTCTTGCCCACAGTAGTAGATATAATGGTCATCTCAGTTAAATTCATTCATTCCAGTCCATTTTAGTTCTCTGATTCCTAAAATTGTCAACGTTCACTCTTGCCATCTCCTGTTTGACCACTTGCAATGTGCTTTGATTCATGGACCTAACATTCCAGGTTCCTATGCAATATTGCTCTTTGCAGCATCGAACTTTACTTCCATCACCAGTCACATTCACAACTGGGTGTTGTTTTTGCTTTGGCTCCATCTCTTCATTTTTTCTGGAGTTATTTCTCCACTGATCTCCAGTAGCATATTGGGCACCTACCTACCTGGGGAGGTCATCTTTCAGTGTCCTATCTTTTTGCCTTTGCATACTGTTCATGGGGTTCTCAAGGCAAGAATACTGAAGTGGTTTGCCATTCCCTTCTCCAGTGGACCACATTTTGTCAGAACTCTCCTCCAGAGAAAGACAGAAAGTGAAAGTGAAAGTGAAGTCACTCAGTCGTGTCTGACTCTTTGTGACCCCATGGACTGTAGCCTACAAGGCTCCTCCATCCATGGGATTTTTCAGGCAAGAATACTGGAGTAGGTTGCCATTTCCTTCTCTAGGAGATCTTTCCCACCCAGGGATCAAACCTGGGTCTCCTGCATTGCAGGCAGTTGCTTTACCATCTGAGCCACCAGGGAAGCCAGAGAAAGACAAAGACACCATTAAATTTGCTGATGTGGAGGTCTTGTAGGTCTTCATAGAACTGTTCAACTTCAGCTTCTTTCCCATTACTGGTCAGGGTATAGACTTGGATTACTGTGATATTGAATGGTTTGCCTTGGAAACCAACAGAGATCATTCTGTCATTTTTGAGATTGCATCCAAGTTTATTGGAAGTGGAAGCTGCATAGTGAAAATTAGAGAAAATCGGAAGAGTAGAGTATAAACCACTCATTAAGACCACCTCTCTGGCAGCCCACTTGTTTCCAGGAATATCAGATGCAGCAAAACAATATTTAAACAATAGTAATTTAGACAGCTCTTTGGAGAATCATTAACTGGAGCCCAAGACACACCCAGAAGAAGGGGCTAAACTGGGCAAGGGACATTGTACTCCACAACTACCTCATGCTGTGTGCTCTGCAAAACCACCTAATCATTCTGATCCTTTTCTACAAGACTGGAATAAGTTATACTTGGTTTATAGAAATAGTATGAAGATTAATTCTTTTGTAGCTCAGTCAGTAAAGAATCCACGTGCAATGCAGGAGACCTGGGTTCAATTCCTGGATTGGGAAGATCCCCTGGAGAGGGAAATGACAACCCACTCCAATATTCTTGTCTGGAGACTCCCATGGACAGAGGAACCTGGCAGGCTACATTCCATGAGGTCGCAAAGAGTCAGACATGACTGAACACCTAAACCACCACCATGAGGGTTAAGTTATATTTATGTATATAAAAGTAACAGTAAATTGAAAACAGAGGTGCAGTTATTAGTAGCTGTTATAAATTGTTATTTCCATTAAGCATTTATCTAGTAATAAAAGGATCTTAATATCAAAGAATTTGGTCAACCTTCATTTAAAGCCTATTTTATACTCTTTTAAAGCAAGCCATTTAGATTTATTTCCTAATTTTATAGATCACAGACATAGACCTTAGGAAACTGAACCTCAGAAAACATTTTAAACATTTAACTATTACTTGAATTTTTGATCCATTAAATGCCATGTGGTTAGCCTTTCCTCCTTTCATATTTATGAACTCAGAGCTATGGTAGAAAATTTTCAACATTAAGCTGTGCTGGTATTCTTAGCTAATTAGAGTCAGCAGTCTTTCTGATGATTTGAGGCTTTTGTTATCTAGGCAAAAATACAGCTAAGTTTTCATTAAGCAAAGTTAAAGACAATCCATTTTTTAAAATAATTGGCGTCCATTATTTCCTTCCCACTGAAGCATGTTACTGTGAATTCATTACAAAGGAAAAAAAATTGTTTAGAAAATGGTGACAGACAAGCACGGCTTCCTGCTCTCTAATGATAAACCACTGATGAGCCACAGGAACTGAACAGGGAAATGATAGGCTGTTCCTTGATGTGTGCATGTTTGCAACAGGGTGACAACAGGATGGCATCTGTGCTGATTCCTGGTGTAAATACTGGACATTTATAGCAATTAAACAGGGCTTCCCAGGCAGGTCAGTGGTAAGGAATCCACCTGCCAATGCTGGAGAAGTGGGAGGCGCTACTTGGATCCCTGGGTGGGGAAGAGCCCCTGAGGAGGAAATGGCAAACTGCTCCAGCATTCTGGCCTGGAAAATTCCATGGACAAGAGAGTCTGGTGGGCTACAGTTCATGGAGTCTCAAAGAATTGGACAAGATGGAGCGGATGAGCACGAGCAAAGCTTTCGCTCCTTTAGTGATAGGTGCGATTAGATCTACTAGATAAATTGGTCCATTAGAATTCCAAAATGCAGAACACTGATGACACCTAATGCTGGCAAAAATGTGGAGCCACAAGAACTCTCAGTCCTGACTGGTGGAAAGGCAGAATGGTACAGCCACCTTGGAAGACGCTCCATGGTTTCTTGCAAAACATACCCTTACCATAATACCCAATAATTGTGTTCATTGTTATTTATCCAAAGGGTTTGAAAACGTATTCAGTTCAGTTTCAGTTCAGTCGCTCAGTCGTGTCCAACTCTTTGCGACCCCATGAATCGCAGCACACCAGGCCTCCTTGTCCATCACCAACTCCCGGAGTTTACTCAGACTCATGTCCATCGAGTCTGTGATGCCATCCAGCCATCTCATCCTCGGTCGTCCCCTTCTCCTCCTGCCCCCAATCCCTCCCAGCATCAGAGTCTTTTCCAATGAGTCAACTCTTCCCATGAGGTGGCCAAAGTACTGGAGTTTCAGCTTTAGCATCATTCCTTCCAAAGAAATCCCAGGGCTGATCTCCTTCAGAATGGACTGGTTGGATCTCCTTGCAGTCCAAGGGACTCTCAAGAGTCTTTTCCAACACCACATTTCAAAAGCATCAATTCTTCAGGGCTCAGCTTTCTTCACAGTCCAACTCTCATATCTATACATGACCACAGGAAAAAACAATAGCCTTGACTAGACGGATCTTAGTTGGCAAAGTAATGTCTCTGCCTTTGAATATGCTATCTAGGTTGGTCATAACTTTTCTTCCAAGGAGTAAACGTCTTTTAATTTCATGGCTGCAATCACCATCTGCAGTGATTTTGGAGCCCCCCCAAAATAAAGTCTGACACTGTTTCCACTGTTTCCCCATCTATTTCCCATGAAATGATGGGACCGGATGCCATGATCTTTGTTTTCTGAATGTTGAGCTTTAAGCCAACTTTTTCACTCTCCACTTTCACTTGAAAACGTATACCTACACAAAAACCTGCACCGAGATATTTGTTGTAGCTTTATTTATAATTGACAAAGCTTGGAAGACACCAACATCTCTCTTTCAACAAGTGAATGGATAAATACATCGTGGTACATCCAGTCAGTGGAGTATTAGTCAGTGCTAAAAGGAAATCAGTGATCAAGCCATTAAAAAAAAAAAAAAAACCAACACAGATGAACCTTAAACACATATTACTGCGTGAAAGAGCCAGTCTGGAAAGGCTACATACTGTGGGATCCCAACCACAAGAAGTTCTGGAAAAGGCAAACCTATGGAGGCAATTCTTTCTCTTCCTTGGAGGAAAAGCCCCTGGAGCTCTTCTCAACTGCTTTTTGGCTTTCTTAGCTGCTTCGTGCTCTCTTATATAGTCTGGCAGAGAATGAAGCATCCTAAAGGCAGTGACTAATACTGTGTCTTAGTCCATAGAAACACCACAGGAGTAGGGACTTGGGTCCTTTTGTTTAGCTCATTTTAATATGTCCAAGCCCCTGTGACAAAATCTTGCTTGTGATAAGCACTGTGTATATATAAAATGTTTTTTTTAAAGGCTTTTAAAAAGAGCAGTTTTAGGTTCAGTAAAATTCAAAGGGAAGCATATCCTGCCCCTTATCAATATCCCCCACCAGAGTGGAACAATTGTTACAACCCATGAACCTATGTTGACACATAATACTTACCCAGCACTCATGAAAGTAGAGCTTAGGGTGTGCAGTGGTAGGTGGAAGGCAGACAGAAATAAGCCTGAAGGAATATAATTTGAACAGACAGTTCTCTGCGGGCAGAGCCTCTAAGAGGTAAGAAATCAAGGCCAATTCAATTTGTTTCTGCTTCATTTATCCCTGTAGGGCTTCCCTGATAGCTCAGTTGGTAAAGAACACCTGCAATGCCAGAGACTCTGGTTTTATCCTTGGGTTGGGAAGATCTGCTGGAGTAGAGATAGGCTATCCATTCCAGTATTCTTGGGCTTCCCTCTTGGGAATCTGCCTGCAATGCAGGAGACCTGGGTTTGGGTTGGGAAGATCCCCTGGAGATGGGAAAGGCTACCACTCCAATATTCTGACCTGGAGAATTCCATGGACTGTTCAGTCCATGGGGTCTCAAAGAGTTGGACACAACTGAGCAACTTTCACTTTCATTTTGTCAGTGTACCAAGAAAAAAAAAAAAGAAATGTCAAAAGGGATTACAAAAATTAGGTATTTTTAAATGTTTGTACTTCAATTAACACTTCAACACAAATATATAAACATCAATCACCATGTGAGTAATCTCACTTGGAGATAAAGAAAAAATATATAAATCTGTGTCTTCTATTAGTGTGAGGCTACCTACCCCAAAACACTGTGCACACAAACACACACACACACACAGACAATATCTAGTGCCCACACAATACCCACTTAAGAAATCGTCCTTGTAAGGAATGAATGATAGGATTAGGAATTTTATCATAAGAGCAATTGGAGTCCATGAAGACTTTTGAAAGTCAATTAAAAGAATTGAAGTTGGGGAGTGGCATAATCTCATATAAAATGTTATCAACTGTTGGAAATGGATTCAAGAGAGAGAGAATTGGAGACTAGAGACAGTGGGAACAGTTGCTGTAATCCACATGAGAAATGAGGGTAGGGTCAGGAGCAGAGCAGTGGATCTGGAACAAGAATTGAATCATAAAAATATTTGGATGCTAGAATCAGCAGGACTTGGTGTCTGATTGAATAAGAAACATGAAGGAGACAGGCGAAATGATTTGCCAATCAAAATAGTCAAGCTACTTTCAGCATGTTAGGAACTGAATGTTTACATCCTCTTAAAACCATAGGCTGAAGCTCTAACCCCCCAAGTAATGATATATAGAGATAGGGCTTAGGGTAGTAATTGGGTTTAGACAAGGTTATAAGGGGGCTTCCCAGGTAGTGCTAGTGGTAAAGAACTGCCTGTCAATACAGGAGACATAAGAGAAGTGGGTTTGATCCCTAGGTCGGGAAGATCCCCTGGAGGAGGACAGTGCAACCCACTCCAGTATTCTTGCCTGGAGAATCCCACTGACAGAGGAGCCTGGCAGGCTACAGTCCATAGGGTCCCAAAGAGCTGTACACAACTGAAGCGACTTAACACCCACACACAAGGTCTTTGGGATGGGGCTTCCACGCTGGGATTCATTTCAGTTCAGTTGCTCAGTCATGTCCGACTGTTTGCGACCCCATGAACTGCAGCACACCGGGCCTCCCTGTCCATCGCCAACTCCCAGAGTTTACTCAAACTCATGTCCATTGAATCGGTGATGCCATCCAACCATCTCATCCTCTGTCATCCCCTTCTCCTCCTGCCCTCAATCTTTCCCAGCATCAGGGTCTTTTCCAGTGAGTCAGCCCTTCGCATCAGGTGGCCAAAGGATTGGAGTTTCAGCTTCAGCATCAGTCCTTCCAAGGAACACCCAGGACTGATCTCCTTTAGGATGGACTGGTTGGATCTCCTTGCAGTCCAAGGGACTCTCAAGAGTCTTCTCCAACACCACAGTTCCAAAGCATCAGTTCTTCAGTGCTCAGCCTTCTTTATAGTCCAACTCTCCCAGCCATACATGACCACTGGAAAAACCATAGCCTTGACTAGATGGGCCTTTGTTGACAAAGTAATGCTGGGATTAGTGTCCTTCTAAGAGAAGAAGGAGACTAGAACACTTGCTCTCTCCACTATGTGAAGATACAGCAAGAGGACAGCCATCTGCAAGATAGGAAGAAATCCCCTCTAGAAACTGAATCTGCAGGTACAACCTTGATCTTGGACTCTCCAGGATCCAAAGGTGTCAAAAATATATGTCTGTTGTTTAAGCCACCCAATCCATAGTATTTTGTTGTATCAGCCCAAGCAAACCAACAATTTAGAATATAACATCTGTTTCTATAACATCTTGACTTCCTTGAATGGTTTTTTTAATCTATATAACCTCCACTGGTTTTAAATCATTAGTATTACAATGTAATTGAGTGTTTCATTTTCAAAACAATTTGCAAGGGTATGTTGACTGTAAAGAATTTGCTTTCTTAAAAAAAATAGTGCCCTCATGTATCTCCTTCCACCCTCTAACATTTCTATGAAGCTCCCACTTTGAGCAGCATTCTGACATTTGCGATCTAATTCTGAAATGTTATTTCCTCCTACATGTGAATAAACATAAATTCAGTTGTGGTTCAGGCTTGCCCTTACTATTAAAAAGAAGTTATTGAAAGCAACTGTCACAGATGAAAGATGTATTTATAAATACCATTCAAAAATAAGTACCTAGTGTTATAGAAACATTAAATTTTATTTCAAGATTCACTAATGTTTCTATCTTTATTAAATTTGAAAAATAAATTTCAATGAAAGAAAACTGCAAAATATTCTGCAGTATATGCCTCTAGAGAAAGGCCATGTTCTACCTTGGCCATGTGTCAAGGCTAATGGATATCTTCAAAGGTTCAGTTGCAGGACCATAGACCAGGCTGGATTCATGCTGTTTTATAATTGCATGCCCGGGTCTACCCTAGTTGGCTAGCACACTGTACTAATGAGGCCAATGGCAACAGTTGAAATTCCCAGGCAGGCAATTTGCTTTTCTCTGCTGGTGGTGAGGGCTGTAATACCTGTACCAAGTCCAGGCATCAGAAATGTGTGTCAATCATCTCAGTGTCGAGAGATGGTGCCAATGACTTAATGGCAATCTGTCCTTTCCTTTATAAAAATGTCTCAAAGCACATGTGCAATTCACGGAGGGAGAGAGGTGTCACCTTCAACTACAATGAGTAGAACATTTCTCATATTAAGACAACAAACAAAATTCCTGCCAGAAGTAAGTCATAACTGTCACCAAGAATGATGACCTTAAATTAGACTCCACATGAATAATTTCTTCATTTTTCATCTTTGACCAAACAGCACTAAATTTGCCATTAAGTAAAAACTATGTGAAGTACACATTTACCTGCTTCCTTCCTGCCTCCCAGAATTGTTATGAGAGTGAATCAGATGGTATCTTGGAGGCATTTTAAAATAATAAAATATTAATCTCAATTGTCCCCTTCTGACTCAGCAGGGGAGTGGATATATTGAGTTTTTACAGTATGGAAGCAGCAGGTGATGTGCAATTCAACCTTCAACAACAGTGTATCCAGAAAAGGAAAACAGAATTTCAACCCTGCTATTTGCTTAGAACAGTTGAGTGAGTTAATAGTCAATTGGTCCATGATGTAGACAGAGTCGTGGATACTTCTGATGTCATCATTCTCAGATGTTCTTTCAGTTCAGCAGTATTCACTATTGAATGGAATTCAGAAGATGGTCAGCTCACCTTAAAAACCACGTATAACTGATTGCTTTGCTGTGCGCCTGGAACTAACACAACATTGTAAATCAACTATACTCCAATAAATTTCTTTTAAACTCTGCAGTCTTTGTTAACAAGGTCTTCAGCCTTTGTCACTGGAACTCGGTCCTATCTGAGATGTCGGGGACATCCTTGGCGTGAAGACCCGAAAGAGATGCTTGGATGAGTGACTGAATATACAGTAGGTCCTTAAATAAAGGAAGGGTACCAGAGAGATGGGAAGGTCCAGGGTCTAGCCTTTCTATTTGTACCCAAGTGAATTCAGAATCCACAATTCCCTTGAACTGCCTTTCCCATGCACATGTGATCATTCATTTAAATTGTTCTTCTCACTATGTCTAATCGCTCTACTTCCTAAATGCCACTCACATCCATCCCTTTCACTCCATCCCCTCTGTAACCACTCTGGTTCTGAACACTTTCTTTCCCTTCCTGGACTATGCCAATTGTCTTGTAATGGAAGTGCTCCCTTCCATTGCCCTCTTCCGCCCTCTTGGCCATATTACTGCAAGAATGATCTTTAGAATAAAAGCAAACGAGCCCTAAAACACTCAGTGCCTCCCTATTGTCCTTCAAATATAGGACAGTCTCTGTAAAATGGTTGGCAAAGCCCTCAACAATGCTTCCCTGGTGGCTCAGACGGTAAAGCATCTGCCGACAATGCAAGAGACCTGGATTCGACCCCTAGGTCGAGAAGATCCCTGGAGAAGGAAATGGCAACCCACTCCAGTACTCTTGCCTGGAAAATTCCATGGATGGAGGAGCCTCGTAGGCTACAGCCCATGGGATCGCAAAGAGTCATAGACGACTGAGCAACTTCACTGGTTCAGTACTGGTTAACATTACCACTGAAGTAACAATTCTGTTTGATTACCTCTGTTTCACAGCAATGGAACCTCATTTCAAAACTCTTCCCATTCATCTGTCAGTGAACATTTAGGTTGCTTCCATGTCCTGGATAAAGACGATGCGATGCGTGTACACAAAAAGGAACAAAACTGGGTCATTTGCAGAGATGTCGATGGAACTACAGTCTGTCACGCTGAGTGAAGTAAGTTAGAAAGAGACACTTCTCCAAAGAAGACATACAGATGGCTAACAAACACATGAAAAGATGCTCAACATCACTCATTATCAGAGAAATGCAAATCAAAACCACAATGAGGTACCATTTCACACCAGTCAGAATGGCTGCGATCCAAAAGTCTACAAAGCAATAAATGCTGGAGAGGGTGTGGAGAAAAGGGAACCCTCTTACACTGTTGGTGGCAATGCAAACTAGTACAGCCACTATGGAGAACAGTGTGGAGATTGCTTTAAAAACTGGAACTAGAACTGCCTTATGACCCAGCAATCCCACTGCTGGGCATACACACCAAGGAAACCAGAATTGAAAGAGACACGTGTACCCCAATGTTCATCGCAGCACTGTTTATAATAGCCAGGACATGGAAGCAACCTAGATGTCCATCAGCAGATGAATGGATAAGAACACAATGTAGTATTACTCAGCCATTAAAAAGAATACATTTGAATCAGTTCTAATGAGGTAAGTGAAACTGGAGCCTATTATACAGAATGAAGTAAGCCAGAAAGAAAAACACCAATACAATATACTAACACATATATATGGAATTTAGAAACATGGTAATGGTAACCCTGTATGCAACACAGCAAAAGAGACACAGATGTATAGAATAGTCTTTTGGACTCTATGGGAGAGGGAGAGGGTGGGATGATTTGGGAGAATGACATTGAAACATATATAATATCATATATGAAACGAGTCACCAGCCCAGGTTCAATGCATGATACTGGATGCTTGGGGCTGGTGCACTGGGACGACCCAGAGGGATGGTACAGGGAGGGAGGAGGGAGGGGGGTTCAGGATGGGGAACACGTGTATACCTGTGGTGGATTCATGTTGATGTATGGCAAAACCAATATAATATTGTAAAGTAATTAGCCTCCAATTAAAATAAATAAATTTATATTAAAAAAAGAAAGAGAAAAACAAATATCATAAATTAAGGCATGTACGTGGAATCTAGAAAAATGGTACAGATGAACCTAGCAGCAGGCCAAAGATAGAGATGCAGATGTAGAGTAAGGACCTGTGGACATGGGGTGGAGTGGGGAAGGTGGGGTGATGAAGGGATGGATTGGGAGATTAGGACTGATGTATACAAACTACCACGTGTTAAATATATAGCTTGTGGGAAGCTGCTATATAGTACAGGAAACTCAGCCCAGTGCTCAGTGGTGACCTAGATGGATGGGATGGGGGTGGGGGAGTGGGAAGGTGGGCTACAAGGGAGGGGATATGTGTATACATAGAGCTGATTCACTTTGTTGTACAATGCTGTAAAGCAATTATACTGCAATTTGGCTCAGAGGGTAAAGGATCTGCCTGCAAGGCAGGAGATCCAAGTTCAATCCCTGGGTCAGGAAGATTCCCTGGAGAAGGGAATGGCAACCCACTCCAGTATTCATTCTTGCTTGGAGAATTCCATGGACAGAGGAACCTGGCAAGCTACAGTCCTTGGGGGTCACAAAGAGTCAGACAAGACTGAGCAACTAACGCACACAATTAAAAAAAAAAAATTCTTCCCACCATACATCCTCTGCTCCAGTCAAACCAAGCTGCTTCCAGTTTCCCAAATGTGCC
This sequence comes from Oryx dammah, assembly GCF_014754425.2. Lineage (NCBI taxonomy): Eukaryota > Metazoa > Chordata > Mammalia > Artiodactyla > Bovidae > Oryx > Oryx dammah. The sequence continues at coordinate 14,914,723 of NW_024070204.1, forward strand.
ACTCTTTCCATTTCAAAACTCATGGGTGTATTTCCTTCTGATGAAGTATCTTTCTCCATAACTCCCCAGTTCACTTGACTCCTACTCACCCTTTAGACATCAGCTCTCTCTACTTTATTGAGGAGCTCCCCATGACCCCAGGACTTGGTGCCAATTCCTTGTTCTCTGCTTACTTAATACCTTATACCTCCTGACACTTGCAATGAATATTCATCATACTAATTGTAGCAATCAATTTAAATGTTTTCTTTCCTGCTAGGCTCCAAGCTCAGGGGGGCAGGGATAGGATGTGTCTTGCCAACCTGTGTCTGTCATGAAACAAAAGCTCCATGAGTGCAGGAATTTCTCTCATTTCAACTATATTTCTATCACCTAGAGCAGTTCTGATAATAGCAGACATGAAATAATCCTTGTTGAATAAATAAACTGACAGTAGACACTGAATAATGACAGTTACAAAAGAACCCATGGTTCTTCCACTATGTGGAGGCACAGCAAGGAAGCACTGGGTGTGAACCAGGAATGGAGTCATGCTGGTGCCTTGATCTTGGACTTCCCACCTTCTAGACTGTGAGCAATAAATTTCTGTTGTTTATAAGATTTTTTAAAATAGAAAAATAATCCCTGATGGAAGCTCAAATACACACAGAGCTTTTTTTAAAAACGACCTCAAAACAATCAAACTCATAGGAAACATTTAGAAATCAGAATGGTGATTTTTTTTGCGGGGGGGTGGGGTGGGGAGAATGATCTACATCTGTTTTCTGCTCAAAGCACTCTCTCTTAGTAAGCAAATGTTCTCAGAGATCAGGAAGTTATTCCACGATCAGACGAGACTGGGCATGTTCAGAGTGGTATGGCCACAGACTATTCATGATCAGAAAATTAATTTTAGAAGGGTTAGCGGTCCTGGTGGACACCTCCCACAAGCTGGGGACACCAGACACATTGTATTCCTTCTTTGTGTATGTTTCCTTTTAAGACAATTTTTATTGAAAAAATAGTTGAATTACAATGCTGCAATTAATTCCTGTTGTACAGCAAAGAAACTCAGTTATACATATATGCAATCTTTTTTATATTCTTTTCTACTATGGCTTATCACAAGACATTGAATATAATTCCCTGTGCTATGCAGTAGCACCTTATTATTTATCCGTTCTATACATACTAGTTTGCATCTGTTAACTTCAAATTCCCAATCCATCACTTCCCCCATCCCACCTCCCCCTTGATAACCACCACCTGTGTCCCTGATCCTGTTTCTTTTTCATAGATAAGTTCATTGGTGTCATATTTTAGATTCCACATATAAGTGATATCATATGGGATTTGTTTTTCTCTTTCTGACTTACTTCACTTAGTATGATAATCTCTAGTTGCATCCATGTTGCTGAAAATGGCATTATTTCATTCTTTTTTTATGGCTGAGTAATGCAATGGCACCCCACTCCAGTACTCTTGCCTGGAAAACCCCATGGATGGAGGAGCCTGGTGGGCTGCAGTCCATGGGGTCGCTGAGAGTTGGATACGACTCAATGACTTCACTTTCACTTTTCACTTTCATGCACTGGAAAAGGAAATGGCACCCACTCCAGTGTTCTTGCCTGGAGAATCCCAGGGACGGGGGAGCCTGGTGGACTGCCATCTGTGGGATTGCACAGAGTCAGGCACGGCTGAAGTGACTTAGCAGCAGCACCAGCAGTATTTCATTGTGTATATGTAGCACATCTTCTTTATCCATTTACCTGTCAATGGACACAGGTTTTTTCCATGTCTTGGCTATTGTGAATAGTGCTGCTATGAACATAGGTTGCATGTATCTTCTTGAATTATAGTTTTGTCTGGATATATGCCCAGAAGAGGAATTGCTGGATCATACAGTAACTCTATTTTTAGTTTTCTGAGAAACCTCCATACTGTTTTCCACAGTGGATACACCAACTTACATTCCCACCAACACTGTAGGAGGGTTATCGCTAACTAATGGAGGCCATGGCTAGGGGGTGGCAAGAGATGGATCTGATCCAGATATATCCAACAAAGTCAATACTGCTCTTCAGTACTGATCAATACTGTGCCTCAATGCTCAATCCTTCATGTATGGTCAAAGCACAAGCAACAAATTCTTCTGCAAAACACAGGGTTAAACTATTGAATATCTACCGTCTCTTTCAGACTTAACATCCCTTCAAGATCATAGAAACTAAAAGTCGAATAAAATCATGGGCTTTGTCATTAAAGAATCCATCGATACGTGACCAGAACTAAAAGCCCCAGAACTAGGAGTCTCATGATAAAACTTCTTTCTGTGAATTCTTTATTATATTCTGAGAAGATCAGTGACAGTGTATAATTGGCCTAATTAAGAGTTAGAAGACCAATTTCAAAAGACAAAACACATAATTCTAACCTTTAAATTCAGCATACAGTGTAACAGATAATTTTTCTAGAAAATTTGAAGAAGAAAACCCACTTTCCCCTACTTGTTTACAGTGTTAGACTTTTTTTTATCTCTCTCAATATCCAAGGCTGAAATATGACCTAATTTATAAAAAAGAACTGGCCTCACATGCTATCACAAAATGAATAACATTTTTTTAACGTTTTAATATAATCAGAGACCTAAGATTATAAGGAAAATGCTCTCTTGGAGAGATAAGTTTGGTAATAAAAAGAGTTCTCTACAACACCAGGCTCCTATAACACAGGTCTGACTTTTCTTCCTTCTGCTACTGCCCTGTCCACACAAACAAGGATCTGAGACTGGAGTCAGATGAAGGACATCCACTGAAGAAGAAGAAATTAGCCTAAATGAAAGATAGTGACTTCCACTGAGCATAAGGGAGAGTCTTGATCTTTGCTATGATAAAATGCTGAAGTAGGCCAACCAGAAGTCTTGAAATTTCTATCTTTGAGAGATTTTCTATAAAGGCTAAAAAAATTTTCCACCTGAAGCCCTTCATTCTTTTGTTCATTTCTTTATTAGAAATGATCAATTACCCTTCGACTGACTCTCTAAATATGTACAAAGCATGTTTCTCATCCAAAAGGCAGGACCCCAGACCACGTGTTCTCTTTAAGTTTGTATTCTCAAATGTTGTGACGCATGCATGAATATGTACACGGAGACAATGGCCAAGAAAAAATGAGCTGGAGAAGCCTGTTTACACAGAGAGAGACTGAGCCCATTGTTGGCTCTCAGCTATGGCTCTTTGTGATTGGGACATTTCTGAGAAATGAGGGTAGGTGGTCCTGTGTTAGTTACTTCAAAAGGGAAAATGGATAGTGATCTCTCCATTACCAAAGTTATCCAAAAACTGATGACCATCTGTCGGGTACTAGAAGAAAGTCCCAAATATCGTTTGAAGAGAAGACCCCCTAAAGGATGCCTTCTATGAAAACCATTGACCAAATTGTTGATGAGCAATGTTAACTGTAGACACCCTGAGAGATAGAAAATGGGTTAGAGCCATTGATGTACATGCATGCACACACATACCACAATCTCTCTCTCGGGAAAGAATTAAGCTTAATTTTGCAGTATTAGTTTGATTTCTACTTTTAAAGTGTGCGATGTTATGCCAGATTCATGCTTCAGCTCCCTAAAGAGGAGATGCGAGAAATCAACTGATAGCTTATGGTGAAGGATGTCGGATTCATGATTTCCAGAGAAGACTTAGCTTCGGGACCAGAGACCAGGCTTGACCACTCAGGGCTCTTGTGTGGAAGAAGTTTTATTACAGTGAAAAGAGACAGAGAAAGCTTCTGATGTAGACGTCAGAAGGGGGATGGAGAGTGCCCCCTTTGCTAGTCTTAGCGAGGGAGCTATATACTTTTTAAATTGGTTATTACAATAAATCAAAAGAATGTCTCGAGGTTGTCAAGATCTTACCAGACCCACTCCCACAATTTACATTTTAAGGTAACAGGATTAGTCAGAAGGTTTTCAGGAAGGAGAGACTGACCTCAAGCAAGATACATTGTTGTTAGATAATCCTTAGTACAGAGCTCAATCTGAGTTATTTTGTTGTGTAATCATCAGTTCAGGGCTTAAAGAATAATAATAATAATAATAATAAAAAACATGTTGTATGTGATATTTAAAATACTGAAATGTTTAAAATATGTACTAAAAACATACATAACATATGTTTATGTTTTAAGACTAAGGAATGTAGAGGAAAAAAAGACGTTTGTCCTTTCCTCCTCCTTGAGAATTCCAGACTCCTTGCTCCACCTTGGGGACCCCGGACTTCTTATCAACCTACCTAGAGATTGACTCTCTCACAACTTATGTAGCATAGACACTAGCTAATCAGAATGGGTTGGAACAAAATCCCAGTAGTCCCATGCTATGCCAAGGGTTGACCCTTATTTACTGGGTTTGGAGACATCCAGGGGTAGCTGAGGGTAGAGTCAGGAAAACTGGGGGCAAGACCACTTAAAGGGAAACTTTGAAACAGTGGCTATTTATCCACTGGTTTAGAAATACTTTCCTATTTTAACAAGCAGTACCAACACAGTAGGTGCCTAAAGATCAATCTTGGAACAACCACCAGTGTGAATCTAGATACTGTCAGCCCCATGACATCCACTCTCCTCCTTGACAGAGAGGTCGAAAGGAATGAAAAGAGAGGCAATCCATCTTAGTTTATCTAGGCTCTTCCTCCTCTTTTGTGTGACACAGCCATTAATAAGAGGGGAAAAGGTTGGTTGGATTTCACAACATACAAGGAAGATCTGGCTGGAGGGCCAAATACAGAGAGGATTTCAATGACTCCGCATCAGATTGGAGAAGCTAGGAAACAATACTCCACATGCATTTATTTTGAGATCACTGCTGTTCACCCACTTAACAATTTTATTTCACTTTATACAATAATGCCTACAATAATTAGCACCTTTATGGCAGCTGGAAAAAATAAAAAGATCTAATTAGATGTTAAGGAAAGTATAAATTAGGAGTTGTGGAGAAAAGCCAACTTTTGGAAAGACCAGCATAATTTCAAGTCTCATTGGCCACTCAGAAAAAGGCAAGAAAGAAAGAAGCATCACACAAGAGAGTCACTAGTTTCAGTTCAGTTCAGTTCAGTCACTCAGTCATGTCCGACTCTTTGCAACCCCATGAATCGCAGCACTCCAGGCCTCCCTGTCCATCACCAACTCCCGGAGTTCACTCGGACTCACATCCATCGAGTCAGTGATGCCATCCAGCCATCTCATCCTCAGTTGTCCCCTTCTCCTCCTGCCCCCAATCCCTCCCAGCATCAGAGTCTTTTCCAATGAGTCAACTCTTCGCATGAGGTGGCCAAAGTACTGGAGCTTCAGCTTTAGCATCATTCCTTCCAAAGAAATCCCAGGGCTGATCTCCTTCAGAATGGACTGGTTGGATCTCCTTGCAGTCCAAGGGACTCTCAAGAGTCTTCTCCAACACCACAGTTCAAAAGCATCAATTCTTCGGCGCTCAGCCTTCTTCACAGTCCAACTCTCGCATCCATACATGACCACTGGAAAAACCATAACCTTGACTAGACGGATCTTAGTTGGCAAAGTAATGTCTCTGCTTTTGAATATGCTATCTAGGTTGATCATAACTTTTCTTCCAAGGAGTAAGTGTCTTTTAATTTCATGGCTGCAGTCACCATCTGCAGTGATTTTTAGGTTGGAACAAATGTACATAAGCATTTGTTGGCAATGATGTTGACAATTTATATGTAATTAATATATTGATGCCTGCCATATCCATCCCTCCAGCTTCACCTACTCATTCATGTACTCAAAATATATTGAAACTTTCCCATTCAACCCTCTAAATAGACTTGTTAATGTGTTCTAAAAGTTGAAAACCACCATATCAATGCTTACTTTAATCTCATAATAAACTGTTGGTTCCCCTTGAAGCAGAAATCATGTCATAGCCTTCTATAAAACTAAATTTAATTACTCAAGCAACAATAAACCTATTCTTCTTTTAAAAAAGAAAAATACCAAACATTAAAGAAAGAGTTGAGGGCTTTCCTGGTGACTCAGTGGTAAAAAAAATTCTGCCTGCGAGTGCAGGAGACATGGGTTCAATCCCTGGTCCAGGAAAATCCCATATGCCATAGAGCAATTAAGCCCATACATCACAACTGTTAAGCCTGTGCCCTAGAGTCCAAGAGCTGAAACTACTGAGCTGATATGCCGCAACTGCTGAAGCTCACTTGCCTAGAATCCATGATCAAGAGATGCCACCACAATGAGAATCCTGCACACTGCAACTAGAGAGTGTCCCCTGCTCACTGTGACTAGAGAAAAGCCCTAAAAGCAACAGAGATTCAGCACAGCCCAAAATAAATAAATGCATAAAATTGTTAAGGAAAAAAGAAAAAGTTGAGTGGCCATATAATGTATTATCCCAGCCAAGGCACTCTTGAGGCTGACGGGAAAGACCTTTAATTGTTATACCAGGACGGCAAGTGTAACCTAAGACCCATCACACAAATTGGGACATGGGTAAGAACATTGGGACAAATAAGAACCCTAATGAAAACACCATGAGAAGATCCTTTTAGGTCTTACCCAATAAAGGGTGGGTCTTCCACCTTCCCCAACAGTAACTACTGTATAATTTGAGATGAGTGACAACTTGAAAGTATTTAAAGTTTATAAAATGTTTGCTAGAAAGTCAGAGAAATTTTTGTAGAGCCAAGGAAGGTAAAGCAAAATAAAGAAAATGGAACTGAAACTCTCTCCCAGAACACAGCATATGTTTATAAAACACGACTTACAGTTTTACCTGGGGGACCAGTTCCATGCCCACTCCTGTACTTCTCACTTTTAAACACTTCCCACCAGCACATTTTAGCTCATTTTACCTATGCTTAACATTGGGACTTCCCTGGTGCCCAATGAATGGTAAAGAATCTGCCTTGCAATGCAGGGGACACAGGCTTGATCCCCTGTTGAAATGATGAGATGCCTGTGTTTAGTCGCGTCTGACTCTTTGTAACCCCATAGACTAGCCCATCAGACTCCTGTCCTTTTCCAGGCAAGAAGGCTGAAGTGGGGCACCACTCCCTTCTCTAGGGGATCATCCTGACCCAAGGGATCAAACTCGGGTCTCTTGAGTCTCCTGCATTGGCAGGGGGATTCTTTACCACTAGCACAACCTTGGAAGCCACGTGGCCTAGTGGTAAAGAACCTTCCTTGAAGTGCGGGAGACATAGGCTTGATCCCTTGTCAAAGAACTAAGATCACACCCGCTGAAGCAATTAAGTCCATAAACTGAATCTACTGAGCCCACACGCTCTAGATCCTGAGCCACAACAGGAGAACCTCCATGCCACAGCTACTGAGCTCACATGCCACAACTGGAGAGTCCATGCACTGTGTCAGAAGATCACACAGGAGGCAGGAAGATCCCACCTGCTGCAACTACGACCCAGTGCAGCCGAATCAATCAATAAGAGACATAAACATCTTAAAAAAAAAAAAAGTTTAACTCTCATCAGTTTGCCTTAAGTGGTATTTGCAAAAGAGATCCACCTTACTATGAACAGGCTCTTAGAAACCTCTGATCAATTCTTTTTCTGCTTTACATGGCCTTGAAGGACTCTTATTTTCATTTTTGAAAGTAAGTCACTCCCAGATATCTCCCCACCAATACTGTATTTCCTTCTGCAACTGAGGCAGAGATGCACTTAAATTGGAAGGAAGACATTATTGCTTAACTTGCGAAATTCTAAAGAGAGCAGATAATATGCGTTCAATACCTCAGAGGGGAAAGTTACTGGGGAAAACTGCTCATCACCTTCTATTCTTTGCTCCTGTTGGCAGGAGAGACACATCTGACAGGTGAGGTCAGGAGACAGAGCTAAGCAGTGCCAGGCTCAGTCACTTTAAGCAGACATGGCCTTCAGACGAGACGTTCTGTTCAGCTAAAGGAAAGGAGCTCCCTGTTGCGTGGGCTGAACCAGGGTCAACTGGAGGAAGCATTTTGAACTTAGCGGAGTATTTCTAAGCCTCTTAAGCCCACATTTAAATCCATGTTTCCCCACCAACTTAATCAGTAATAAACCAACTTTCTTTTTACTCTCCATCTGTCTGTATTCTCTGGCGTGTCTCTCTCTTGGCTCTAGAATCTGGAGAGAAAGATAAGTATCATGTATTGGCCATTCAAAGTACCACATGGAGCTCTGATTGATGAGGTTTCATAACAATTCTTCATCTGCGAGCACCATATTCAGTAGCCGTGAGGGTGTTAACCCACATATGCTGTCTTCCCTTGCAACTCTGTGACTAACACACATTTCCATGTAGTTTCCAGGGTCAGCTGTGGGGTAGAGGGTTATAGGATAGAATGTCCTTTCTGCTCATAGCCATAGAGAGTAGAAGCTTGTCATCCTAAAAGCATGAGCATCACCTCCTACTGCAGTAGATCTTCACTTTTGTAAAAGCATAGACTATTCAATGATCGAGTAGATAAGAAATGTCTCCCTAGGAAAATGCACCTATTCACAAAGTTTGGCATCCAATTTTACCATCTTCCTGAAGCCCCTGAAATAATGGTTACAAATCCTGCAGCCTACTCACACGAACACATGACCCACCTGCCTCTCTTCTAACTGGCTGGCCGAGAAGGACAGGATTCTAGATTCTCAGGGACAAAGCTTATCAGAACTGACTTCTCATTTTAGGCTCTAGGAAGCAGACCTAGAATAATTTTGGTTTAGGCTGTGACATGCAAATCCCTTTAAGCTCCTTTTGTCGTTAATATTTCAAGTGCATGAGGTCTATTTCCTCTTGTGTAGAAACCCTGAACGTCTTTCCATCTCAAAGTTGTATTTCTTCTGTATTAACTTTACAGGCTTCCCTGGTGGCTCAGCAGTAAAGAATCTGCCTGCCAATGCAGGGGACACAGGTCTTATCCTTGGGTTGAGAAGATCCCCTGGAGAAGCAAATGGCAACCCTCTCCAGTATTCTTGCCTGGGAAACCCCATGGACAGAGGAACCTGGCAGGCTACAGTCCATGGGGTTGCAAGAATCAGATACAACTTAACAACTAAACAATAACAACAACAACTTATTCTACAGATGGAAAACCAGGGACTCCAAAGAAGTTCCTTCATGTTTCTGGAACAATTAAATTACCCTCATAAGGATATCTGATGCAAGTTGTTGTTTTGAAATAAAAAGAGACCAAATATGAATAGCTTGAAAAAATATATCACGCCTAGATCTGATAGATAGAGTGCCTGATGAACTATGGAATGAGGTTCGTGACATTGTACAGGAGACAGGGATCAAGACTATCCCCATGGAAAAGAAATGCAAAAAAGCAAAATGGCTGTCTGGGGAGGCCTTACAAATAGCTGTGAAAAGAAGAGAGGTGAAAAGCAAAGGAGAAACGGAAAGATATAAGCATCTGAATGCAGAGTTTCAAAGAATAGCAAGAAGAGATAAGAAAGCCTTCTTCAGTGATCAATGCAAAGAAATAGAGGAAAACAACAGAATGGGAAAGACTAGAGATCTCTTCAAGAAAATTAGAAATACCAAGGGAACATTTCATGCAAAGATGGGCTCGATAAAGGACAGAAATGGTCTGGACCTAACAGAAGCAGAAGATATTAAGAAGAGGTGGCAAGAATACATGGAAGAACTGTACAAAAAAGATCTTCACAACCCAGATAATCATGATGGTGTGATCACTCATCTAGAGCCAGACATCTTGGAAAGTGAAGTCAAGTGGGCCTTAGAAAGCATCACTACGAACAAAGCTAGTGGAGGTGACGGAATTCCAGTTGAGCTGTTTCAAATCCTGAAAGATGATGCTGTGAGAGTGCTGCACTCAATATGCCAGCAAATTTGGAAAATTCAGCAGTGGCCACAGGACTGGAAAAGGTCAGTTTTCATTCCAATCCCAAAGAAAGGCAATGCCAAAGAATGCTCAAACTACCGCACAATTGCACTCATCTCACATGCTAGTAAAGTAATGCTCAAAATTCTCCAAGCCAGGCTTCAGCAATACGTGAACTGTGAACTCCCTGATGTTCAAGCTGGTTTTAGAAAAGGCAGAGGAACCAGAGATCAAATTGCCAACATCCACCAGATCATGGAAAAAGCAAGAGAGTTCCAGAAAAACATCTATTTCTGCTTTATTGCCTATGCCAAAGCCTTGGACTGTATGGATCACAATAAACTGTGGAAAATTCTGAAAGAGATGGGAATACCAGACCACCTAACCTGCCTCTTGAGAAATCTGTATACAGGTCAGGAAGCAACAGCTAGAATTGGACATGGAACAACAGACTGGTTCCAAATAGGAAAAGGAGTACGTCAAGGCTGTATATTGTCACCCTGCTTATTTAACTTCTATGCAGAGTACATCATGAGAAACGCTGGACTGGAAGAAACACAAGCTGGAATCAAGATTGCCGGGAGAAATATCAATAACCTCAGATATGCAGATGACACCACCCTTATGGCAGAAAGTGAAGAGGAGCTAAAAAGCCTCTTGATGAAAGTGAAAGAGGAGAGTGAAAAAGTTGGCTTAAAGCTCAACATTCAGAAAACGAAGATCATGGCATCTGGTCCCATCACTTCATGGGAAATAGATGGGTAAACAGTGGAAACAGTGTCAGACTTTATTTTTTTGGGCTCCAAAATCACTGCAGATGGTGACTGCAGACATGAAATTAAAAGATGCTTACTCCTTGGAAGAAAAGTTATGACCAACCTAGACAGTATATTCAAAAGTAGAGACATAACTTTGCCGACTAAGGTCCAGCTAGTCAAGGTTATGGTTTTTCCTGTGGTCATGTATGGATGTGAGAGTTGGACTGTGAAGAAGGCTGAGCCCCAAAGAATTGATCCTTTGGAACTGTGGTGTTGGAGAAGACTCTTGAGAGTCCCTTGGATTGCAAGGAGATCCAACCAGTCCATTCTGAAGGAGATCAGCCCTGGGATTTCTTTGGAAGGAATGATGTTAAAGCTGAAACTCCAGTACTTTGGCCACCTCACGCAGAGTTGACTCATTGGAAAAGACTCTGATGCTGGGAGGGATTGGGGGCGGGAGGAGAAGGGGACGACTTAGGATGAGATGGCTGGATGGCATCACAGACTCGATGGACGTGAGTCTGAGTGAACTCCGGGAGTTGGTGATGGACAGGGAGGCCTGGCGTGCTGTGATTCATGGGGTCGCAAAGAGATGGACACGACTGAGCGACTGAACTGAACAGAAGCTCAATAGATGATCCTTATTTGGGAATGGAAGAGATACTTTAAAAAAAAAAAAAAAAACACCCACTGTTGTTTTATGTAACACTAACTATATATTTTATATAAACATATCATTACATGAAAATTTGTGGCAGCGCTGAAGCTCTGGGCAAGTAGCCAAAGTGATTCTAAGCCACACAGTCCAGACACCCGTGTCACAGAACTCCACACACCTGCCACAACAGCACATCACCCTATCATGCCTTTCCCTAATTTAGCCAGCACAGCTTAAGTTCTTTCTAATTTTTCAATAGCTCTTTCTTCTTCCATGACTGTAGAAATCAGTCTTCCCTTCCAAAGTTTCTCAACCTTGGCACTTGAAGTGAAAGTCATTCAGTCATGTCTGACTCTTTGCGACCCCATGAATTATACAGTCCATGGAATTCCCCAGATCAGAATACTGGAGTGGGTAGCCGTTCTCTTCTCCAGGGTATCTTCCCAACCTAGGGATCGAACCCAGGTCTCCCGCATTGCAGGTGGATTCTTTGCCAGCCGAACCACAAGGGGAGCCCTGTCACTTGATATTTGGGGCCAAAACCATCTTTGTCAGGGTAATGGAAGTGGCACTCCCAGCCATTCTAGCATATTTAACGGCATTTCTGGTCTCTACACCCGGCACACTTGTAGCCCCTTCCCTTTCCCAAGCTGTGACAGACAAAACATCTCTAGCTATCACCTGACGTCCCTCAAGGGACAAATCACCCTTGCCCCAAGCTGAGAACCACTGCTTTAAGGTAACCTGCTTGAAATTAAGAAAACAAGTCAAATTTAAACTTCGAAAAGAGCTGAGACTTGAAGGGCCCTCAGAGGACTCTTCCCTCATGAGAGGAGGCTGCTTATTTCCTTCCCAATGATTTTCTTAACCCAGGAGGACTCTCCATATGCAATTCACTGGAACTTCTTCCTTATGACCCTGGAGCCTCCTCTGCTGTGTTTTAGGACCATTTCCTCTTGTGGTCTACCGTGTCATCCTTGCTGGCTCTAAACTGTCCTGTAATAGAAGCACTCTGTGTTTGTGGGGAACACCAGATTTATTTCATTCAGACAAATAATCAATGCTGGGTTTTCTTAATGAAAGGAGATGGGGCGACTGGGAAGAGAGTGGGGAAGTGGCTTAGGGAAATGTGCCTGATGAGCAGAGTGTTTGACCCAGTGATTCTAGAAAGTACTTTGCAAAGTTGGGTATTTCTGAGATAGCCCTCCGGATGCCAATCTTTTATATCTGAAATCAGAATCTAGCCAAATGGAATCTGGGAAAGAGTTTTCCAGTATAACTGCCCGTGCAGTATTTGCATTCAAATTCCCTCCATCTCACTAATTTATGGCAGAGCTCCATTTAAATCCAGAGCCAAGAGACAATAAGGCAGCTCATTAAAAGTCACCAGGGAGTATTTAGGAAACATGCAAAAGGAACATTTCCTTATTTCCTCTCCCTGGAGTCTTATTTCCACTCTAAGATTTCTTCCACTTCTGCTAGTTTGAACAATTAAAAATGGGCTTGAAAAATAACTTACTGCAATAATTCATCTCTGAACTAGTTTTTCTTTTAAACTTTTATACTTTCTAAAGGGCGTGTGATTCAGTCCCAAATTCCAAATGAGCAAAACGTACTCATGGTTTTCCTCTCCAATTAAATAATTCATGTCTCTAATTCTAAAGCATCCAATTCAAATAATAAATAGGCAGGAACTCATCTAGCACATTCATTAGAAATTCACCTTTCTTCCCCCCTCCCCCCCCCATCCCTATGATGTTGATTTCACAATTTTGGTAGGTGTTTAGAGCCTGTTGAGCAGCAAATCAATACCTCATTAAGTTATTTCAAATAGGTGAACTACAGCTGTTACAGCTCATGAGCATGAAATATGGTTTCATCAATAGAATCCCAGGTTCTGTCTACACAAAGACAAAACAATTGGGTAATTTAGTTAAGTCTGTTTTAAAAAAAAAGTCAAATGGGCTGTTTGGTATTGGATAGGCCAGACAATAATTTGCCTGTTATTTTTGTCACATACACAGGCCACAGAACTGATAGAGACTGTCATGGTTTTCATAGGTCATTTCCTTGAGTTTCCATAAGACTATAAGCAGAAGAATGCCTCTTCCATCCTTCAGTGTTGCCAAGAAAAGTCCCCTGCCAATCGTCCATGAGCCTGCTCCTTGCTTATCTGAAATGCCTTAAGCATGAGAGTGACCAGTAATTATTCAATGAAAACTGAGCACTTTCTAGGAAAAAGTCCAAAGTTAGAGAAATGTTTTAAAGATTATAAGATATGGATCCTACTTTCGAATGGCTTATGGTCAGGGTAGGGAGCCAAGACTGGCATACATGGAAGAAAAACCAAAACCTACCAATAACCCAAGGCAGATAGCATATAACTCATTGGTCAACAGTGAGGACTAGGGGCTAAAGTTGGAGAAATCCAAAAGAGAAGCAAGTCATCAGTAAAGGTCTTGCAACATTAAGAAACAAGGAAACATAACTTGTTAGTTAATGAAGTCTTTGCCTAAATTACAAATTGATTAAGTACACTATATCTAAAGTACTATTCTTCCATAATAGGAGAATATGTTGACTTTGTTAGCAAATCAGTCTGCTGTACTGTGCTTAGTCGCTCAGTCATGTCTGACTGTTTGTGGCTCCATGGACTATAGCCCACCAGGCTCCTCTGTCCATGGGGATTTTCTAGGCAAGAATACTGGAGTGGGTTGCCATGCCCTCCTCCAGGGGATCCTCTCAACACAGGAATCCAACCCAGGTCCCTGCATCACAAGTGGATTCTTTATCAGCTGAGCTACCAGAGAATCCCAAGAATACTGGAGTGGGTAGACTATCCCTTCTCCAAGGAAACTTTCTGACCCAGGAATCAAACTGAGGTCTCCTAAATTGCTGGCAGATTCTTTACCAGCTAGCCCAAGTATTACAAATTAAGTGTATGCATCTAAAATCAGGTACTAATTGAGGGATAGAAAGGGACTTGTAATTACAAAATCATCCAAGGACCAGAAAAGAAAGACCTGACTACTTCTGGCAGAGGACTAGCTCCAAACAGTGAATTCTAACCTTTTAGAGGAAATAAAGTTGCTCTTTACCTTCAACAGTAACAGGAGACAGTCAAAGGGCAAATTGAGGACTCTGGAAGCCTTTCATCTACAGAGCCTTCACATGGAGGGCATGGCAACCCACTCCAGTATTCTTGGGATTCTCTGGTAGCTCAGCTGATAAAGAATCCACTTGTGATGCAGGGACCTGGGTTGGATCCCTGTGTTGAGAGGATCCCCTGGAGGAGGGCATGGCAACCGTCTCCAGTGTTCTTGCCTAGAAAATCCCCATGGACAGAGGAGCCTGGTGGGCTACAGTCCATGGAGCCACAGTCAGACATGACCGAGCGACTAAGCATACTACAGCAGACTGATTTGCTAACAAAGTCAACATATTCTCCTATTATGGAAGAATAGTACTTTAGATATAGTGTACTTAATCAATTTGTAATTTAGGCAAAGACTTCATTAACTAACAAGTTATGTTTGCTTGCTTTTTAATGTTGCAAGACCTTTACTGATGACTTGCTTCTCTTTTGGATTTCTCCAACTTTAGCCCCTAGTCCTCACTGTTGACCAATGAGTTATATGCTATCTGCCTTGGGTTATTGGTAGGTTTTGGTTTTTCTTCCATGTATGCTAGTCTTCACATAGCTTTGCTGAAGGCTCATATAATTCATTTTTTACATGTAAAGTGAAATACAATGTGCAATCAAAACCGACATCAAGAAACAGAGCCTTGCCAACACCATGAAAAACCTTCGCAGTCACTGCCCTGACTTCTAATAACAGAGGTTAGTTTTGCTGGCTTTTTAGTTTATACAAATGGAATTATATGACATGTCTTGGCTTCATTTGTTCAAAATTATGTTTATGAAATGTATCCATGTTGCTGTGTATAGCAGTAGTTACATTCACATTGTTCTCTAGTATCTATTACATAAATATTAACATGAATATACCACAATTTAGGTATCCATTCTACTTTTGAGTATTTAGGCTGTTTCTGATTTAGGGTTATCAAAAAGAGTGCTGCTATAAATATTCTTGGTAGATACATATCCATACCTCTGTTGGGTGGTACCCAGGAGCGGGACAGCTGGTTTAAGAGGCATGTATAAGTTCAGTTTTGGTAGATATTGTTAAAGAGTTTTCCAGAGTGGTTGTACCAACTTACCCTTCCATTAGTAGTCCAAGAAAATTCTAGTGGCTCCATATCTTTGGTTTTCAGTCTTTCTCATTTTATCCATTCTTGTGGTTATACAGTGGCATCTTGTGGTCTTAATTTGCATTTTTCTGAAGAACAATAATGTTTAACCACTATTTCTTATAAATATAGGTGATTTGTATGTATTATTTGCAAAATGCCTATTCAAGTCTTCTACCTATTTTTCATAGCTTTTCTTATTGATTTTTAAGAATTCTCTACATTTTGTTTTAAACACCGTCCCCATTATATGGCCTACCCCAATGGTAAGAAGTTTCAGAGTTAGTTAATTCAATAGTTTACCAATATCAGCTTCTGCACAGGGCTCGTGACTTTTCTTCCATGGTTTCAAGACAGCTACCACAATGCCAACCAATATGTCCTTCCATAACAATGTTTTTGCAAAAGCAAGAAGGAAGGAAGAAGATTTTTTTTCTTACATGTCTATTTCTTTTTATCTGGGAAGAAAATCCTTCCCAGAACATCCTTCATTCCTTCAACAGCAGACCTCTCAGGTTTTATGAACCAGATTTGGGTGGCCAATTGGATGTCAACCCCTAAACCAATTACTGGCAAAGAGGAATGGGTTTGCTAAGATTGGTTAAGAACAATCTAATAAACCATCACTGACAGTTCGCTGAACAAAATTGGTATTCTGTTAGCAAGGAAGAATAAAGAAGGGAATTTGGCCTTTGGCTAGGAACCAGTCACATCCACCACACTCCCCAAGTGAACTTCGACTGAATTGGAGGAAAAAACAAGGTTTAAAAAAAGTCACTTAAAACAGTAAATTAAGTTTCAATTTAATTTTAATTTTAATTGGAAAACATAATCGAGTGTTCAAGGTATTTATTTATAGCTAATAAAAATAACAAAGACTCTAGCCTAGAAATAAATCTATATCCCTAGTTATCTCTAACATACACAGAATGGGTTTAAATTACTTTCGAAATATTAGTACAAACAGGCAAATATAATCACAGAGATAGTGGCAGGTCTTGGTATGATTTCACCATTTTAATGGAAATAACTACCCAATTAACTGTAAATTATTAGATTAGAAATTATTTGAGAATAACAATTATGTCTGTATTAACACAACACTGTGCAATTATGGACACTTTGACATTAAACCAGTGTGACTATATTGTCTCATTTGAACCTCTTAACAACTCCATCATGTAGACAAAGCAAATGCTTTCATCTCCATATTTATAGATAGTGAAATTAAGAAAGGTACTGCTGCTGCTGCTCATTCGCTTCAGTCGTGTCCTACTCTGTGCGACCCCATAGACGGCAGCCCACCAGGCTCCCCCGTCGCTGAGATTCTCCAGGTAAGAACACTGGAGTGGGTTGCCATTTCCTTCTCCAATGCATGCATGCATGCTAAGTCACTTCAGTCATGTCCGACTCTGTGCGACCCCATGGACAGCAGCCCACCAGGCTCCTCTGTCCACAGGATTCTCTAGGCAAGAATAGTGGAGTGGGTTGCCATTTCCTTCTCCGAAGAAAGGTACTAGTAAAGTGAAATTAACAAATTAAGAGAATGCATTCTCTAACAGCACAGAGCTGATTCACATAGTCGACTGGAACTCAAGCCTCTTTCTTCCCATTTATCTGCTACATCCATGTATTCATCAATGCATCTATTGACATATGTAATAACATATGTAATAATATTGCTCATTATGATGTGCAAACTAATAACGTGTACATATGTTAATATTTTTAAGCTAAAGATTTTCCTATTTAACTGATGGTTATTTTGGAGGAGGAAAGAGAGAGAAAATTTTTACCTATTCATTTACTTCATTGTTTACCTGATCTAACAGCCTAGAAAAGATATCAGGAACGTTGGCCTCCCAGTATAGTGTGGCCTTAAGTGTCCTGTGTAATTTCTAGGACCTGGAAGTAATAAACTTTTCTTTTGCAAAGTGCCCTGATAGTTCATCGTTAAGGGCATCTTGCAACCATAGCAGTCCAGCCACAACATTGGTTACCAATGTTCTGAAACCAGCACACAACAAACGGATTTGCCCATGTTGAGAAACTAAAGAAAAAAAAGGCAAAGGAAGTAAGAGATTGAAGATCGAAGAAGAAGAAATCTGAGGGAATAAGGTCAAATATCCAGGTGGAAAACATAACCTTGTTAGGAGGAAGTATCCATAATTCTGGGACTGAGTGACTAATATAAGGATGGGTTGGAGAAAATGTATAGTGGGCAAGAGACTGCGAAAATAGTAAAGTGAATGTCAATGATTTTTGGAGAGCATAAATAACAAGATGATAATAATAAAAGTGATAAAAAAGTATTTGGTGTGCAAGACATTTTGCTAATCATTTTACATGAATCACCTTATTTGATCTCTTTAGTAACCCTATGAAGTATTATAGATACTATTATTATTATGCTTGTTTTGCAGATGAGAAAACTGGAGTTTGGGCAAGATTATCTTGCCCAAGATCACATGAGCTATAGAGCTTTTAGCCTAACAATTGGCACAGCACTGAAATTCTACTGCATTGAAAGCCCTAGTTTCAGTGGCTCCATCTCTTAGTGCCAGAGAGAATATGAGGACCAGGACTTGGAGAAATTCCTGAGTGCTGGGGAGAGATGTACATCCTCACCTGGGCAAGGGATGCCAAATGACAAGTACTTTAAATATTTTTTAATATATTCCACTTGCTAGCAAGCATGGTGTGAAATATTCTGGGTTTACCTAAGCCTTGAATGGTATGTGATCTTAGTGTTCTATTGTCTAAGCTGATTATTCTTAAAATACTGTGTAGTTAAACTAGCATTTAAAAGAGTCAATTTTTGCAATCTCTTTTGAAAATTAAAGTAGCTGTCTCAGCAACAAACCAGGAGACTCAGCATTTCAACTGAAATGTTCAATATCTTCCCATTAATTGTCTCTTCTCAAATAAGGAGCACAAATCAAATGAGTCGACCAAATCTGATAAAGTCTAGATTATTCTAAAGCAGCCTATATTGAAGACACGGATGATACTTTTGGACCACCATTGTTGAGGAACGAGCTTTTATTTGTGGTTCAAAAAGAGTGAATATGTTACAGTCTTCTACAGTTTCTTTATTCACAGGTTCAAGTGAACTGGAGAATTGGATGAGGAAGTTAAAGAGAGAAATATCTTACCTGGTTAGAGTTTCATGAGATCACAAGGAAGAGGATGTTAGCTCTGTGTGGGTGAGGGGTTTGGGTATCTCCAACTGCCTATTAAAACACTACCTCCTTCATCCAAGGTGGATGCTCAAAAACTGATTCCACAAAGGAATAGAAGAAAGCATATGTGAATACCAGGAGGACTTCACATCCCTGCCAATACAGACAGAATCTAAGTAAGTTATTACCTTTCTATTTTAAAAAATTACCACACCATTTTTTATATTATAGTCATCTTTACCTGCCAGACTCCTCCAAAATCCTGGAAGATTTTGCAGTCACTGTAGCCCCCAGAGCTTTACATAACATCTACTTCATAGGAGATACTCAACCAACAAATAGAATTAAATTGAAAGTATCAGTTGTAGAAACTAAGGTGAAAAATATTTAGGGAGTGGCAAGTAATGTTATCAGTCTCCTTAGATCTAAAATATTTTCACTATATATATATATATATATATTCATCAACTGAATATACTAATATTTTGGTTCAACATAAGAAATACTTGCTTTCTTATTATCAGTAAAGATACTCCTATTCCAGAAGTTTTAACCTTTTTTGTGCCATGAATCCTTTTGACAGCCTAATGACATCCATATTCATAATTACAGTAAAAGCTCAATTTCAGTCAGAGTTCTGAAAAATCAGAAAGGTAATTTTTCCCATTCATGTCTGCAGCCTCCTTGAATGCTATGTGGTACATGAACACCAGGTAAAAAAAAGTCCTGATGAAATCAATTTGAAATACGTATTATGTCTAGAGTGTAGGTAATACTGTCTCTTTACTCTGGCTCCATTTTTTAAAACAATCTGCCAGATTTTCTGTATATATTCTGTATTGTATATAACCTCCTACTGTTCCAAACATTTTGAAAATAAGTGACCTCTATAAGCAATTAATTTTAAATAATTTTAAAAGGCCTTTCCCTAAAACTGGTGTCACTAGCCAAAATACCCCTGTGCAGGTGAGATGAAAGCAAATCTAGTGACCCCTGACTTCCCTGTCTTTCTTGTCAGTGTTTCCTAATCAGCCACACTTTTTAAAAATTTATTTTATTGAAGTATAGTTGATTTACAATGTTCTGTTAATTTCTGTTGTACAGCATAGCAATTCAGTTATATATATAAACACACACATTCTTTTTCATACTCTTTTCCATTTGGTTTATCACAGGATACTGAAGACAGTTCATTTGCTATACAGTATGGAGAAGGAAAGGGCAACCTACTCTAGTATCCTTGCCTGGGAAACCCCCATGGACAGAGGAGCCTGGCAGGCTACAGCCATGGGGTCACAAAAAGTCAGGCATGACTTAGCAACTAAACAACAGCAGTAGAGTAGGACCTTTTGTTTAATTATTCTACAGATAAAATAGTTTGCAACTGCTAATTCCAATCCTCCCCCCTGCCACCTCCCTCCCCCTTGGCAACCATAGGTTTGTTCTCTATGCCTGTGAGTCTGTTTCTGTTTCATAGGTAAGCTCATTTGTGTCATAGTTCAGATTCCACATCTGAGTTAAATTCACCCATTCCAGTCCAAAGCTAGTGGAGGTGATGGAAATCCAGTAGAGCTATTTCAAATCCTGAAAGATGATGCTGTCAAAGTGCTGCACTCAATATGCCAGCAAATTTGGAAAACTCAGCAGTGGCCACAGGACTGGAAAAGGTCCGTTTTCATTTCAATCCCAAAGAAAGGCAATGCAAAGAATGCTCAAACTACCACGCAATTGCACTCATCTCACATGCTAGTAAAGTAATGCTCAAAATTCTCCAAGCCAGGCTTCAGCAATACATGAACCATGAACTTCCTGATGTTCAAGCTGGTTTTAGAAAAGGCAGAGGAACCAGAGATCAAATTGCCAACATCCGCTGGATCATGGAAAAAGCAAGAGAGTTCCAGAAAAACATCTATTTCTGCTTTATTGCCTATGCCAAAGCCTTTGACTGTGTGGATCACAATAAACTGTGGAAAATTCTGAAAGACATGGGACTACCAGACCACCTGACCTGCCTCTTGAGAAATCTGTATGCAGGTCAGGAAGCAACAGTTAGAACTGGACATGGAAAAAAAAAAAAAACTGGACATGGAACAACAGACTGGTTCCAAATAAGAAAAGGAGTACGTCAAGGCTGTATATTGTCACCCTGCTTATTTAACTTCTATGCAGAGTACATCATGGGAAACGCTGGACTGGAAGAAGCATAAGCTGGAATCAAGATTGCCGGGAGAAATATCAATTACCTCAGACATGCAGATGACACCACCCTTATGGCAGAAAGTGAAGAGGAGCTAAAAAGCCTCTTGATGAAAGTGAAAGAGGAGAGTGAAAAAGTTGGCTTAAAAGTTTTCTGAATGTTCAGAAAACGAAGATCATTGCATCTGGTCCCATCACTTCATGGGAAATAGATGGGGAAACAGTAGAAACAGTGTCAGACTTTATTTTGGGGGGCTCCAAAATCGCTGCAGATGGTGATTGCAGCCATGAAATTAAAAGACGCTTACTCCTTGGAAGAAAAGTTATGACCAACCTAGATAGTATATTCAAAAGCAGAGACATTACTTTGCTGACTAAGGTCCATCTAGTCAAGGCTACGGTTTTTCCTGTGGTCATGTACGGATGTGAGAGTTGGACTGTGAAGAAGGCTGAGTGCCGAAGAATTGATGCTTTTGAACTGTGGTGTTGGAGAAGACTCTTGAGAGTCTCTTGGACTGCAAGGAGATCCAACCAGTCCATTTTGAAGGCGATCAACCCTGGGATTTCTTTGGAAGGAATGATGTTAAAGCTGAAACTCCAGTACTTTGGCCACCTCATGCAAAGAGTTGACTCATTGGAAAAGACTCTGATGCTGGGAGGGATTGAGGGCAGGAGAAGAAGGGAATGACAGAGGATGAGATGGCTGGATAGCATCACAGACTCAATGGATGCGAGTCTGAGTGAAGTCCGGGAGTTGGTGATGGACAGGGAGGCCTAGCGTGCTGCGATTCATGGGGTTGCAAAGAGTCAGACACGACTGAGTGACTAAAATGAACTGAACTGAACTGAACTGAGATTCTACAAAGAAGCCTTCCACCGACTCGATGAACACGAGTTTGAATAAGCTCCGGAGTTGGTGATGGACAGGGAAGCAAAGAGTCTGACATGACTGAGCGACTGAACTGAACGGAGAAGTGATATTATATGGTGTTTGCCTTTCTCTTTCTGACTTACTTCACTTAGTATGACAATGTGTAGGTCCATGCATGTTGCTGCAAATGCCATTTTCTTGTCTTTTATCAGCCACATTCTTTGACTTGGGGAGCAGAGTGATGAACCAAAGCGTTACTCTGTGTTTATAGCAACGACCTGGACTTTCCCTCCTGAACTCAGCTGCTTGAGCCACAGTCCTAAAACATGAACGTGAATTGCAAGCCCGATGTTTTAATCATGTGCACATCCATGCCTCAGGTTTCCTCTTCTCCCTCGTTAGTATATGCAGGTTTCTCTTTAGGGTACATTCTTTTTATCATTGAGGGTGTAAGACTTTCACTAGAAAATCTGAGGACAATTTGAAAATTTTCTACTGTCTTTGCCATGAACTCCTAGATGAATAATTTCTCTTTGGTAAATTGGAGGGAAGAGCTGAAAGATCATTGAAGATTATTTACATTGTCCACTTAAAAAAAAAAAAAAACCTCTTGAATTCTTCTTTCCCCAAGTATTTCAGTGAGAAAGTAATTCAAATAAAGAAATCAATTCTTTTAGTGGCTTCTTTTTGACAAAGTATACAAGCCTCACTGTTATATATTATGTAGTTGGACATGGGTAAGCACTAAGCCATTTCCTTAGACTGTATTCTTGCATTAGTTATTTTAGAAATACAGAAGCTGAAGTAAGAAATGAGATGTACCTTTTTATTACTTTTCTTCCCTCTAAACTAAATCTTCTTCCAGTGATCCATGTCTATATCCTCCAAAAGTACGGCTTGAAAAATGGGCTCAGGCCACATTCTTCTCTAGGATGCTTAATTTGTTCTGGCCTTTCTGAAAAGCAACATCATCCTTGGAATCTGCCAAGGATTACTCCTCAGCCTGAATGGAGTAATGTCTCTGTCACATGTCACCAGGTTTGCCAAGAGGAGCAGGAAGCATCATGGAAAACAGAGAGAATCCTTGGCTTTCAGATGGCGAGCACGCCTGTCGAGTTCTCCACCTCGTGCCTCTCTCCAGATCCTAGTTAGCCCTGAGACACTCATTTCCTCCTTAGCTGGGAGCTCTGTTTTGAAAGAAACATAACCAAAAGCCTCTCTGGCAAAGAGTTTTTTAAACTGTTTGAAACAGCATGCTGGCTGTATCTATCAAGGGAGCCATCCATTAGAATCACAGTGGCTTCTGTAGGAAGATCACATTCTGTTTCATTCTGTTTACAAGTTAGGGTTGAATGGCTTACAAACCAGGCCTTGAGAGCGGACCACTTCCTTTAACAGACTTTATCATATTTTGATTCATCCACTGATTTCCCTTCCCTTCTCACTAATGTTTCAATTACTATCCAAGAGGAGTCAGGGCCAGGCTACAGCAGCACCTAGCTGGACCCCAGCACAAGCAGAGCATGACTTCTATGCACAAAAGTTCTTAGCATGTGTCTGTTGTCACAAGACTAATTTATTCTGAGAAACTGCTTTAAATCATTATCACCCATGGCCCTGACACTTACTAAAATCTCCAGCAAACTTGAAGACCTGACTGCAGAGCAAAAGGGATTCAAATGTACATTTTTTCATCCCCTATTCATTTAGATTTGAGATTTTTAAACATTTTTTTGTGACATGGATCCCTTTGGCATTTTTGTAAAATTTGTATGCTCAGAGTAATAACTCTACAAAATCAGAAACCAATAGTGTTGAAATATCATCATCAACATACCTAAATATAAATTTGAGAAATCTGGGTGTCTGATCCAAAGTGTAAGGAGCTTAGAAGTAGCCTCTCAGTCTGTACTTTTAACAACAAGTAAAAAGCTGAATAACTGAAAAATCAACAACTCTTCTTAGATCTGTCAGAGAAGTGAGGTCACAGGGCAAAATCCTGGTCCCAATATTGGAGAGACAGATGGGCACAAAGGGAGAATGGCAATTTATTGAACAGAAATCCATGAGCAGAAACCATGCTGGGACCTGTGCTGAGGTAGGAAAACCTGAACTGTAATTTAATTGATGGAGGCTCAGTTTAGACTGAGCATAAGAGTGAAAAATGGGTTTTCCTGGTGGCTCAGTAGTAAAGAACCCACATGCCAATGCAGGGGACATGGGCTCCATCCCTGGGTCAGGGAAGATTCATTAGAGAAGGAAATGGCTAACCACCCCAGTATTCTTCCCCGGGAAATACCATAGACAGAGGAGCCTGGAGGGCTACAGTCTGTGGTGTCACAAAGAGTTGGACACACTTAGCGACTGAGCGTGCATGCAAGAATTAAAAGCTACAGGAGGATTTGGTCTAGAGGTGTGGTGGTAGGGAGTCGGAGACGATCACTTTTGTGAGTTTTACCTCTAGGAATGAGGTCCTCATCATGAATGTGGGAGAAACATCCCCTTGTGCTTCTGGAAAAGCAATCCATTTAAAATACTCCAGAGTATTCTTTTTAATGAGGCCTGCCCTCAGGAGAAACTTAGCTGACCAGAACTACCTGCAGAAAGGGAAATTCCCAACTAGAGCCAGCTCTAGTCTTCCACATTGAGGAAGATAAATATCCAATTACAGCTACATTTAGCCATCCATTTCCACCTGAAGGAGAGAAAAAAAAACTGGAAGAACTGGTGAAGTTCACAGTGCAAAGTCACAGGCCCACCTAAACACTCAAACCTAATCATAAAACTAGTTCAGTTCAGTTCAGTTCAGTTCAGTTCAGTCACTCAGTCGTGTCCGACTCTTTGCCACCCCATGAATCGCAGCACGCCAGGCCTCCCTGTCCATCACCATCTCCCGGAGTTCACTCAGACTCACGTCCATAGAAATGCCATCCAGCCATCTCATCCTCGGTCGTCCCCTTCTTCCGCTGCCCCCAATCCCTCCCAGCATCAGAGTCTTTTCCAGTGAGTCAACTCTTCACATGAGGTGGCCAAAGTACTGGAGCTTCAGCTTTAGCATCATTCCTTCCAAAGAAATCCCAGGGTTGATCTCCTTCAGAATGGACTGGCTGGATCTCCTTGCAGTCCAAGGGACTCTCAAGAGTCTTCTCCAACACCACAGTTCAAAAGCATCAATTCTTCGGTGCTCAGCCTTCTTCACAGTCCAACTCTCACATCCATACATGACCACTGGAAAAACCATAGCCTTGACTAGACGGACCTTAGTCGGCAAAGTAATGTCTCTACTTTTGAATATGCTATCTAGGTTGGTCATAACTTTTCTTCCAAGGAGTAAGCATCTTTTAATTTCATGGCTGCAATCACCATCTGCAGCAATTTTGGAGCCCCCCAAAAATAAAGTCTGACACTGTTTCCACTGTTTCCCCATCTATTTCCCATGAAGTGATGGGACCAGATGCCATGATCTTCGTTTTCTGAATGTTGAGCTTTAAGCCAACTTTTTCACTCTCCTCTTTCACTTTCATCAAGAGGCTTTTTAGCTCCTCTTCACTTTCTGCCATAAGGGTGGTGTCATCTGCATATCTAAGGTGATTGATATTTCTCCCGGCAATCTTGATTCCAGCTTATGCTTCTTCCAGTCCAGCGTTTCTCATGATGTACTCTGCATAGAAGTTAAATAAGCAGGGTGACAATATACAGCCTTGATGTACTCCTTTTCCTGTTTGGAACCAGTCTGTTGTTCCATGTCCAGTTCTAACTGTTGCTTCCTGACCTGCAGACAGGTTTCTCAAGAGGCAGGTCAGGTGCTCTGGTATTCCCATCTCTCTCAGAGCCACATCTGTTACCACACAACTGAAGCATTTGACAAAACCCAACACCCATTCATGATAAAAACTCTCGGCAAACTTGTACTAGAAGGTAACTTCCTCAGGTTGATAAAGAACATTTTTAAACACCTACAGCTAACTGTATGATTAGTGGTGAGAACACAATGCTTTCTGCTCAGATTAGAACAAGACAATGATGTCCTCTCTTACCACTGCTTTTCAACATCATACTGGAAGTACCAGCTATGCAATAAGAAAAGAAAAAGAAGAAACATGTACACAGAAGGCTGGGAAGAAAGGAATAAAACTGTCTTTGCTTGCAGATGACAAGATCATCTGTGTAGAAAATCTGAAATAAATTGACTCAAAAGATATTCTGGCACTAATAGGCAATAACAGCAAAGTTGTTGTTTTACAAGATTAAAATACAAGTAAATTGCTTTTGTATATATCAGAAATGAATAAATAGGTTTGAAACTTTAAGTTACCATTTACTTTAGCATCCTCCCCCTAAAATAAAATACTTAGGTATAAATCTAACAAATATGTACAAGATCCATATAAGGAAAACTATCAAACTCTAATGAAAAATCAAAAAAAGAACTAAATGCTATGGCCATGCTGATATATGGCAGAAACCAACACAATATGTGAAGCAATTATCCTCCAATTAACAACAAATAAATAAACAATTTTTTTAAAGAAAAAAGAACTAAATAAAGGGAGAAATATTCCATGTTCATGAATAGGATGACTCAATACTGTAATGATACCATTTCTTTCTAACATCATTTATAGACTCATTCCAATTCTAATCAAAATCCTATCTAGCTATTATGTAAATATTGAAAAATTGATTCTAAAATTTATACAGAGAGGGAAAAGATGAACAGCCAATATTGAAGAAGAAAGTTGGAAAACTGACATTACCTAACTTCAAAACTCATTTATAAAGTTATAGTGGTCAAGAGGGTGTGATACTTGTTAACGAACAAACAAATAGATCAATGAAAAAATTTGAGTCCAGATAATGATTCACATAAATATACTGATCTTTGACAAAGTAGCAAAGGCAATACAGTAGAGCAAAGATAGTCAAAAAGTGGTGTTGGAACAGCCAGACATTCACATGCAAAAAAAAGGAATCTAGACACAGACTTTACATTTTGGTTCTTGGCCGGACAATAAAACCAGACAGATTTGACTGTTCCCAGCAGACATAAGAACTCAAGTACCAACCTTACCAAGAGGAGCCTACGTACCATGAGAAGCAGCAGAACATCCCACTGGCATGGGGGTGTGCTGTGAACTGAACTGTGTCTTCCTTTAAATGTGTGTGTTGAAGACCTAACCCTCAGTGTGAACATATTTGGAGATCAAATCTTTGAAAGTTACTTAGGTTTAGATGAGGTTATGGCAGCAATACTCTCACGATGACATTATCTATATATCTGTGTGTGTGTGTGCTTAGTTATGTCTGACTATTTGAGACCCCATGGACTGTAGTTTACCAGGCTCCACTGTCCATTGGATTCTCCAGATAAGAATAATGAGGCGGGTTGCCATTTCCTGCTCCAGGGGCTCTTCCTGACCCAGGGATGGAACCCATATCTCCTGTGTCTCCTGCACTGGGAGGCAGAGTCTTCACTAGCTTTATAAGAGGAGGAGAGAGATAACATGCTCTCTTTCTGCCGTAAGAAGACAAATGACTGCAAGCCAGAAAGAGAGTCCTCACCAAGAACTAATTCACCCGCACCCCCTGCATCTTGATCTTGAAGTTCCCAGCCTACAAAACTGTGATAAATCAATGTGTATTGTTTAAGCCTTGGAGAAGGCAATGGCACCCCACTCCAGTACTCTTGCCTGGAAAATCCCATGGATGGAGGAGCCTGGTAGGCTGCTGTCCATGAGGTCACTAAGAGTCGGACATGACTGAGCGACTTCACTTTCACGTTTCACTTTCATGCATTGGAGAAGGAAATGGCAACCCACTCCAGTATTCTAGCCTGGAGAATCCCATGGACGGGGGAGCCTGGTGGGCTGCTGTCTATGGGGTCACACAGAGTTGGACAGGACTGAAGTGACTTAGCAGCAGCAGCAGCATTGTTTAAGCCTAGGGTATTTTCTTATAACTGCCTGGACTAAGATAAAGTGCTTTGTGTAGCAGAGAGAGGATCAAAGCAAAAGAAGAGGACATCACATCATATTAATAGATGATCAGATATTGGCAAGATTTGCTTCTGGAGACAATTAAATATTTCTCAGAACACTAAGAAATACTTTGGGTCAACTCTAAGGGAGCTCAGGTTCTCCATTGTAACAAGAGGGTCAAGAGCCAGTAAAACAGAAGTTAATAACATCTAAATATGTTAACACCATTTCTTGCTTGGGGCAAGGCATTGGTCTAACACATTTACATACTCATTTAATTCTCACAATGACCCCTTGTGGGATAGATTATCACCATTCCCATTTGATAGATGAGGAAGCCAAGGCACAAAATGGTTAAGAATTTTCCATGAGTGTACACCGCTCTAAGAGGTGATGTTGTTCAGCCACTCAGTTGCTTCCAACTCTTTGCAACCCAATTGACTGTAGCACACCAGGCTCCTCTGTCCTCCACTGTCTCCCGGAGTTTGCTCAAATTCATGTCCAAAGAAGTGGTACTGGGATTTGAATCTAGACTGTTTCTAGAGTTCTTTTACTCTTGATGTTCAACTGTGTTCCTGGATCACCAAAAACTGCACAGGTAATGAGTCCTGTTAGCCAGCTAACACCGACTTCTATCTGAATCATAAGTAAACTTAAGTCACAATTCCTTGAAAACCCATCTGCCTCTTTCCCTGAAGTATTCCAGAGAGGTGATTCTTATTTTCCTTACCAAGAGTCAAATTCACACACATCTACATTTGACATTTAAATCACCTGAAACATCTCACTTTTCCACAGAACGAAGTGAAGTGAAGTGAAAGTTGCTCAGTCATGTCTGACTCTTGCGACCCCATGGACAGTAGCCTGCCAGGCTCTTCTGTCCATGGGATTCTCCAGGCAAGAATATTGGTGTGGGTTGCCATTTCCTTCTCCAGGGCATCTTCCCAACGCAGGAATCGAACCCAGCTCTCCTGCATTGCAGGCAGATTCTTTACCAACTGAGCTATGGGGGAAGCCCATAGAATAGCTTCTAGGAAAATAAAGATAAATAGCTCCATGTGCTAGAACTGTCTCTAAAACAATTGATGTTCCATTTTCATATATTCATTCATCATCCAACAAATATTGTTGGGCACCTACTATATGTCAGGAACTGTTCAGGTACAAAGATTATAAAAGTAAAAACATAGAAGCTCTGCCCACATGGACTCACATTCTAGTTGAAGGGCAGGAGAAAGATACATTGTAAAGAAATAAACACATAGTATGTCCAGAGAAGATATGAAAAAAATAAAGAAAAGAGTATTTATTATTAAGAGATAAAGGTAGGTACAAGGCAAGCTTGCATTGCTTGACATTTTCCAGTTACCTTAGAAAAAGTAGTTAATAAAACCCCATGGACTGGAAACAGCTCAGTCAGTAAAGAATCTTCCTGCAGTGCAGGAGACCAGGGTTTGATCCCTGGGTCAGGAAAATCCCCTGGAGAAGGAAATGACAACCCACTCCAGTATTCTTGCCTGGAAAATGCTATGGACAGAGGAGCTTACAGGTTACAGCCCATAAAGTCTCAAGAGTCGGTTATGACTTAGCAACTAAATCATCATAATTATGTAAGTAGCCTTAGCCACATTACATGAATTCAGATTTCCTCAGATCAATGTACGACCTCCACAAAACCCTACACAGAAGTAATTCTCGTAGACCATGCTACTTCATGAAAGTGAAAGTTGCTTGGTCTTGTCTGACTCTTTTCGATCCCATGGACTCTACAGTCCATAGAATTCTCCAGGCCAGAATACTGAAGTGAGTAGCCTTTCCCTTCTCCAGGGGATCTTCCCAACCCAGGGATAGAACCCAAGTCTCCCACAATGCATGTGGACTCTTTACCAACTGAGCCACAAGGGAAGCCCAATTATGCTACTTCATAAGGAGATGTTATCCCCAAACAGAAATAATAAAAAGATATAAATTATTAAAATAATTAGTGAATGTATGCATATTAGCTCCAAGTTTTTATTACACACAAAATTTGTATTCATGAAGAGTCTAGCCACTTTTCCAAGTTTATGTTCATCTTGATATTAAAAAAATATTGTTCAAAAAGTCCAGTGACTAGTTACTCAAGGAGGGGAAAAAAAACCCTTAAAAATCCTAAAATAATGCAAAAGTTTGAACTGACGTTATCTTATAATCAGAACATCCTTTCAGAAGAAAGCTCAACAGCAAAATATCTCCATAAATGTGTTTTTGTAGTACTTTCTAATTCCCAGGAACATAATGCTAGAGATTTCTGTGTGACTTCAGTACCCACTGCAGGAGGCAGAATTTATGGGAAATTCCTGGAACCTATGACTGTGATGAGATGTCACTCCAGTGATGTGTGATGTTATAAGGCACAACTGATCTTAAGCAGGTAGATTATCTGGATGGGCCTGATCTCATCACATTAGCCCTTTGACATAGAGCAATTTCCCCTGCTGCTGACATTGAAGGGAGGCCAGAGAAGAAGAAGAAGTCAGGAAGAGTTGAGGTTTGAGAAGCATTCTACGTGCCATTGATGGCTGAAGTTGGAGGAGGCCACACAAAGGGCTTGGGAATTCAGCAAGGAAATGGGGACCTCAGTGTTACACCTATAAAGAACTTGATTCTACCAACACTGTTGAGATCTGCCCCAAGGCCACAGGGCCGCGGCTTTGTACCAAGGCCCAGAAGCAGAGCACAGACCAAGGCTGTCTCCACAGCTGACTGAGCCCCTTTGTAACCATTACCAAAGACAGCCCTCCCTCACCCCCTGCCACCCCTGAT
Source organism: Oryx dammah (assembly GCF_014754425.2). Taxonomy (NCBI): domain Eukaryota; kingdom Metazoa; phylum Chordata; class Mammalia; order Artiodactyla; family Bovidae; genus Oryx; species Oryx dammah. Next base: position 14,945,266 of record NW_024070204.1, read on the forward strand.
CATCACCAGCAGGCTTTCTGACTAAAAGTTAGGTGAAAATGTTCACCCCAGTAATCACATATATCGCCCTAACCAATCACCAGAAATTTTGTCTTGAGGCTATAAAAATTGGCTATTAACCCAGGAAAAGTGATGCCTTTCTCTGGCCTGTCAAAAGGTTGGCCCACTGCATTTACTGTGCCCTGGTTATCGCTGCTCTCTGCTGTTAATAACCTCACTCCCTTCTGAAATGCTCTGTGTCTGGAAAATTCTTTTCCAGCCCGTGCTGGGACTGCCTCAGCCACCACTCGAATGAGCTTGGAGCCTTCTCCCAGAGCCTTCAGAGCCCCCAGACTTCTGTGAATTAACACATTGTGAATTAATAAATGAGTGTTGTTTTAAAGCCACTAATTTTGCAGTAGTTTGTTACGCCGGCATAAAAAAAATGAATACTCCCACTTACCCTCTGTCACAGAAAATGTCTCTAAACAATATTTTCTGTTTCTATTGTTAGGACTGTTTCAGTTGGGTTCACCCAACTGAACTAGCTGTCACAGTATTTAAAGCACAGTATCATCTCTTCTTATTCCATTGACCTTGTTTTTCTCTCCTATGGCAGAGTTGGTTTTTTTGCCTTGCGCTGGTGCAGTATCCATTCATTAACATTTCCTCCGGGTCACTTTATGCTCTGTATCATTTGGTGCATTGTTAGCTGTATAGTTTGGAATGCTTGAAATTTTGTTAGCCTGGTTTTGTCATCCTTTTAACAATCATCACCTATATTTAAAGTTGTGCCATTTTAACGAAAGTGTGATATGTCAAATCAGACTGCGAGTGGAATTAGTTTTATTCTCCACATAATTAATCGTTTAAATTGTGAAATTAACTTCTGTTTTGACATTTGGCAGCTTCAGCAAGTTGAAGGGAAGTGGTGGCCCCACAAATCATTATTGGATTCTGTAGTCATTACCGTGTGTCTTGTCCGTAGCTAAGCTAGGTTTATAGCTTGCTCCTCGGTTATGGTAAAGTATGAACATCGGGATATCTTACAAAACTTCACTTGTGATTCATGAGCTGGACCCAGTAAAAACTGACTCTCCTTTCCAAACAACCCCTGCAGTTTACAAAACTCCACTGTGATTATTTCATTAAAGGATCTCCAACAGCAAGGAAGATAGTCATGGGTTGGCACCAGAATCAATTCTCTACCGGACAGAGAAGAATGCCAGGAACTAGCAAATTAAAATCAGGAGGGAAAAAGACAAAGGTGTGCAAACAAAAGGAAGCATTGAATACCCGGTCTCCTCCTACCAAAACAATCTGAAGATAGTGAATGTAAATTGAGTCAGGAGGAGATGAAGAGAAAGTCTATAAGAAGTCAACTAAAGGACCAAACTGAGGAGTCTGTGGTGACATTAGCAGAAAACAAGAAGCAGTTTGGGGCTCTCCTGGTGGCTCAGCTGGTACAGAATCTGCCTTCAATGCAGGAGATCTGGATTTGAACCCTGGGTCAGGAAGATCCTGACACAATATTGTAGCAAGTTCAGTAAATGCTTCTTTAAAAATGGTCCACATCAAAAAAAAATTTTTTTTTTAAGTTCTTAAAAAAAAAAAGAATCAACAGTGTCTTGTCAGTTTGAAACAACCAACTGATATAGCTGGATCGTAAACATACAATACCTAGTCTGTCTATTATATGTGCTGTGCTTAGTCGCTCAGTTGTGTCCGACTCTTTTCTACCCCGTGGACTGTAGCCCACCAGGCTCCTCTGTCCATGGGGATTCCCAGGCAAGAACACTGGAGTGGGTTGCCGTGCCCTCCTCCAGTGGATCTTCCCAACCCAGGGATCAAACCCAGGTCTCCCACATTGCTGGTGGATTCTTTACCAGCTGAGCTACCAGGAAAGCCCAGATAAAGGTAGAAGGTAGATGTAAAAATGAGAAGCCGCTGACTTGGAGACGTGCTGCTATATTTAGCGAAGTAAGGAGAGAGTCCTGTCTGATCTCCAGTCTGCATCAAATCCTAAACAAGGCTGACTGCCCTGAGACTCTCAACAACTTTCCAGAATGGCAGAGCTGCTTCAGTTCCAGGATCCAATACAACCTCTTATCCATTTAAAACAACAACAACAACAAAAACACATGGGTTTTAAGTCCACCATTATTATTCTGAGGACGTTCTGATGTTTGGAGAAGGGTGAGCAGATGAGCACAACCAGTGACAAGGAGGGTGTCATCACAGCAGTTCCTGAGGTGCAGCTGTAAGGAAGTCAGGAGCTCGTGTCTGCAGATCCAGATATGTGACGTAACATCTACGTGGGGAAGCTGCCACACCCTCCTGGTCTCCCAGAGAATTCTTGTGTGAAATTTCCTGGCTTTAAGATGTTACCTCAATTTATAAGAAGATAATGCCAGTGAGGGGGCGCTAAACCCGCCTCCCACCTAAGCACGGCACACCGTGACCTCTAGACTAGGGTTTGAAAGAAGTGAAGACATTGCCTTCAAGAAGCTGCACTCGGAAGATGGTGCAAAGATAAATTTCAGCACAGATGCAGTAGAATTTCAGCAAAGTTCTGCGGGAGCAAGAAGATGGACCATTTATTCCCGAGGGAATCAGGAAAATAATCATCAAAGTACCATTTGAAAAATAAATAAGACTTTCTCTTATTTTTTCAGTTATTGCATGAATTTCTCAAGTAGAGGAATGAGGGAAAGGCACTACAAATAAAGCTAAGGTGAATGATATCTCAGGTAAAAGACTGTATTAGTTTGCTTTGTTGGTTGGTTAAGTTGCGTCCAACTCTTGCAATCCCATAGACTGTAGCACACCAGGCTCCTCTGTCCATGGGATTTCCCGGGCAAGGATACTGGAGTGAGTTGCCATTTTATTCTCCAGAGTATCTTCCTGACCCAGGGATGGAACTCAGGTCCCCTCCTGCTGTAATAAAACACCACAGGCTCGGTGGCTTAAACAACAGAACTGTATTGGCTCATACTTCTGGAGACTAGAAATCTGAGGTCAAAGTGCCCACAGTGTCGGTTTCTCCTGAGGCCTTTCTCCTTGGCTTGCAGGCAGCCATCTTCCTTTGCATCTTCCCATGGCCTTTCCTTGCTTCCTGCATCCCAGGGGTGTCTTCCTCTTTGTATAAGAACACCAGTCCTGCTGGACTAGAGCCCAACCCTAACAGCCTCATGTTCACTTTATTACCTCTTTAAAGATACTTTCTCCAAATACAGTCACATCCGAAGATACTGGGTGGTGTTGTTGTTCAGTTGCTAAGTCATGTCCAACTCTTTGTGACCCCATGGACTAGAGCACGCCAGACTTCCCTGTCCCTCACTATCTTCCAGAGTTTTCTCAAACTGGGGTTTGAGGATTCAAATATGAATTTTGAGGAGACACAATTCAGTTCATAAGAAGAAATGGAAGCCTAAGGAGTTAATAGATTCAGGGTGCCTGGAATCTAGACACAAAGGGAAGAGAGTCCTGGGACATAGACTAGATATGAAGTTCTGACACCTGAGTATGAAGAGGGCCATGTCCTGCCAAGGCATTAGAGCTTGTCCTGTAAGCGAGAAAATGATGTGATGTGACACGAGGTCTAGGAAGATATTACAGGACATACATGTAGTGGACTGGAACAGGGAGGCTGGACCAAGCAGGAAGGCTCGACAAATAAGGTGGGCAGGTGATAAACTGAGGCAACATTAGCATGGGCAAGAGGAGCTTCAGCACAAACAGTCAGGCTTAGGTGAGTGGTTGGTAGTTGTATTTAGAGATAGGAAAAGACAGAAGTCAAAGATATCTCATAAATTCCTAGCCTGGGATACTATGCCAGGTACATCAAGAGAAAACCATCAGGAGGTAGATCTATTTAGATGTCTTTTTTCCCCATTTATTTAATTAAAAAGTTTTGGTGGATTCAGGGCATAATGAGTTCAATTCTTATTGGTAGATATAAGATGCTTGAAGGGTATCCAGGGAGAAATGAAAAATACCTCTAGTTGGAAATATGTGTAGGGTAGAAGTTAGGGTGGTAAATACAGATTTGGAATCATGAGCATATGGGTAACAGCTGAAATTATAGCAGAAAACGACATCAGCTGGCGAGCAGAAGGGAACAACATAGGAGTAGATGGTGGTGGAATCAGTTAAGGAGCAGGTAAAGGAAAAGGAGTTGGCGAGAGACTGAGAAGGATGATCAGAGAGTGAGGTAAGACCTGGAGAGCAGCGAGCGTCCTGGATGGTGCATAGGGGAGAGTTTAAGGAATTGATCAGTAAGGTCTAGTGACTTGTAGTTCAGTTCAGTTCAGTCTTTCAGCTGTGTCCGACTCTTTGAGACCCCACAGACTGCAGCACGCCGGGCCTCCCTGTCTATCACCAACTCCTGGAGTTCACTCAAACTCATGTCCATTGAGTCGGTGATGCCATCCAACCATCTCATCCTCTGTCATCCCCTTCTCCTCCCACCTTCAATCTTTCCCAGCATCAGGGTCTTTTAAATAAGTCAGTTCTTTCCATCAGGTGGCCAAGTATTGGAGCTTCAGCTTCAGCATCAGTCCTTCCAATGAATATTCAGGGCTGATTTCGTTTAGGATGGACTGGTTGGATCTCCTTGCAGTCCAAGGGACTCTCAAGAGTCTTCTCCAACACCACAGTTCAAAAGCATCAATTCCTCGATGCTCAGTTTTCTTTATAGTCCAACTCTCACATCCATACATGACTACTGGAAAAACCATAGCTTTGACTAGACGGACCTTTGTTAGCAAAGTAATGTCTCTGCTTTTTAATATGCTGTCTAGGCCAAAACAGATCATCGAATTGGAAGATGAGGTTGACTACAACTGACTCAGGTCATCCAGCTTGCTTTGACAACAATACCATAGGCTGAGTGGCTTAAATGGCAAACATTTATTTCTCATAGGTCTGGACTGAAAGCTGGAAGCCCAAAATCAGAATGCTGATACAGTTAGATTCTTGGTGAACACCCTCCTCCAGGTTAACACAAGCTGCTTCCTTAACATAGTGGCAGAGATGCGGAAAGAGAGAGAGAATTGAGACAGAGAAGTTGCCCTCTGGTCTCTGGTTTCTTCTTATAAGGGTACTAAGTACTAACTCCATCATAGATGCCCTCTCCTTGTGACCTCATCTAAGCCTAATTACCTCCCAAAGACCACACTTCCTGATACCATCCGATTGGAGGTTGGGACTTCAATATATGAATTTGGGGAAATGCAAACATTTAGTCCATAGCAATAACCTTGGTAAAAACAGTTTTGGAAGAATGAGGTTAGCAGATGCTCTGGAACAAGTTGAGGAACAAATGGGAGTGTAGAAAGTGGACTGAATATGGAATACTTTTTCATGGAGTCTGATTTCAAAGTAAAGGAAAGACGCAGTGTCTGGTAAGACTGCTGCTCAAGCAACTATGCAACCCCAGCAAGACATTTAGGATGAGCCAATTCTTAACAGAAGAAATCTTTACAAGATGCCCATCAAAAAGACATTGTCACCTACACCTTATGAGTGAGGAAACTGAGACTCAGAAAGGTTAATACATTTCTCCAGGTCACCCAGCTGGGTAAGCGAATGAAGCCAGGCTTTTAACCCAAGTCTTTCTGCATCTGAAGAGGCCCTGCATCCCTTGTAAGATGTGCAAAGGTCAAGTAATAAGTATGAGTTATAAATGTGAGGGCCACAGAAGACATATTTGGGCACAGATTACATCAATCCTGAATGGCCTTTTTTGGACAGAGGGGGAACTCTGTCCTGAATTGTGCTAAGAAGCATCCATGACTTAAACTGAAAGCTCTTACTAAATTCTGCTACCAGGTGGCACCTGGCATAATGAGATACTAGTTGGCACCTTAAGAAAACGGAGTCTTACAGAAAGAATCATTGCACACCTATGCAGCCATCCACAGCCTAGGAAAATGAAGCAACTGCTTCTATTTCTGAAAGATTCCTACAAACTCCTCCTTGTCTAGCTCCAGTCTCCCATCACTCTTTAGATAGAAGAGCCTCAGCGTGTGTCAAGATGTGGTGCCATTCTTCAGATTAGGGAGTTTAACCAAAGGTTGAACTCAGACGTTTCAGCATCCAGTCTTTTGCTCAATGAGATGAAGGGTAAATACACAGGCAACTGGCTGAAGAGTTAATTGTTTGACTCTCATATTCCTCCTTCATTTTACAGAACATTTCACTATCCCTCTGCCCTCCATCTATCTTTGTATTATTCCACACAAGTGAAACTCTCAAAATGGCTAAGGTGTGTTTATGAGGATGTAAATGGAGGGGTCCCATTTATAACTGGAGCAAAGCTGTGTGGTCTGCATTTAGGCTTAATAGCCAAGTCTCTTTCTCAAAGACGCTATCCAGAAACTCCAATTTTGTTGAAGTTGCTTTGCATTTGGAATGCTGTATATAGACAGTTATCTCTTGCTCCCAGAAGAGCTAACTAGCCTCAGGTCATTAGTTTAGAAGTCTGAATGCTTATATCATACAAAACACAAGAATAACCCAAAGTTAACAGTACATAACAGTTTATATGTATCCTCAGTCATGTCCAACTCTTTGTGAGCCCATGGACTGTAGCCCACCAGTCTCCTCTGTCCATAGAATTCTCCAAGCAAGGATACTGGAGTGGGTTGCCATGCCCTCCTCCAGGGGATCTTCCCAACCCAGGGATAGAACCTGAGTCTCTTGCATCTCTTGTATTGGCAGGCAGACTCTTTACCACTGCACCACCTGGGAAGCCCAAATAACAGTTTGATGCAGCCATATTCATACATTTCATATTTGCTTGTCTGAGACTGGTGACAGGAAGAGCGACTATCTTTTCCAACTATGGCAAAAGTTAAAGCACTCAATGATATAGGAAAGATTTATTTCCCAAGATGAGAAAGACAGAAATCCATTTTTGAAATATACTTGAAGTGTGGTAAATCATTTCATTCACGTCCAACTCTTTGCGACCCCATGGACTGTAGCCTGCCAGGCTCCTCTGTCCATGGGATTTCCCATGCAAGAATGCTGGAATGGGTTACCTTTTCCTCCTCCAAGGGATCTTCCCAACCCAGGGATCAAACCCATACCTCTTATGTCTCCTGCATTGGCAGGCAGGTTCTTTACTACTAGCACTACCCGAGAAGACCTGAAGTGTAGTTTTCACAAAACTACAAAGTTTATCCAAAGAATTAGAAGTGGAGAAAGATTTCAGAAGTAAAGATTCTCCAGCCCTTCTACAAATAGTCTGTGTGAGTGTGAACAAACCCCTTTATTTCTCTGGTTCAGGGTCCCTCTGTCTTCCTTGATGTTGTGGCTCCCAGTGGGACTCTTCCTGCTACTTCTAGACCAGATCTGCTGTGACTGGCTTTCCCATCCACAGTTCAGTTCAGTTCAGTCGCTCAGTCGTGTTTGACTCTTTGCGACCCCATGAATCGCAGCACGCCAGGCCTCCCTGTCCCTCTTTCAGTATCCTATCATTTTGCCTTTTCATACTGTTCATGGGGTTCTCAAGGCAAGAATACTGAAGTGGTTTGCCATTCCCTTCTCCAGTGGACCACATTCTGTCAGACCTCTCCACCATGACCCGCCCATCTTGGGTTGCCCTACGGGATGGCTTAATTTCATTGAGTTAGACAAGGCTATGGTCCACAGGGATGATGGAAAGATACACAAGCTCACCAGGGAGGAAAATATGACCACATGGTGGCGGTAGCACACACAAGCTTTCCCTTGTAGCTCAGATGGTAAAGCGTCTGCCTGCAATGCGGGAGACCTGGGTTCAATCCCTGGGTTGGGAAGATCCCCTGGAGAAGGAAATGGCAACCCACTCCAGTATCCTTGCCTGGAAAATCTCATGGACAGAGGAGCCTGGTGGGCTGCAATCCATGGGGTCGCAAAGAGTCGGACACAACTGAGTGACCACCACTTCTCTACCACCCTTGACAAGCTTTAAGGACTTCCCTGGCGGTCTAGTGGTTAAGACTTGGTACTTGCAATCCTAGGTGGTGGTTTAGTCGCTAAGTGGTATCCAACTCTTGAGACCCCATGGATTCTAGCTTGCCAGGCTCCTCTTTCCATGAGATTCTCCAGGCAAGAATACTGGAGTGTGTGGTCATTTACTTCTCCAGGGGATCTTCCCGACCCAAGAATCGATCCAGGTCTCACCTGGCAGGCAGATGCTTTACCTACTGAGCTACGAGGGAAGATCAGTGCCAAGGGGCATGGGTTTGATTCCTGGTCGGGGAACCTGGGGAAACCCCTCACAGAATAACACTATGCAGGGCCTACCACAGGGGGACCACCATCCAGAAGACGAGGAGGGCAAAGGAACTCCTGGGAGAAGGGGACCGGAGAGGGGTCTGACATGTCTGACATCACTCAGCAACCGAACAGGGCATCTCTGGGTCAGACAGTCCCCAAAGGGCCACAGCACCCACCTGGGGTCCTAATAGCCCCAGAGCTTATCTTCTGTATCTCTAGAAGACATTGGGCAGTTTCACGGGGTATGCAAACAAGGCAGGCTCTAAATGGCCAAAGAAAAAAATAATAATAATAAAACTCTGCTTCCTTGGGCTCTATTTAAAAATTGGAGCTTCCCAGATGGCTCCGTAGTAAAGGATCCACCTGCCAGTGCAGGAGACACAGGTTTGATCCCTGGTCTGGGAAGATTCCACATGCCAGAGAGCAACTAAGCCCGTGTACCACACCTACTGAAGCTGTGCTCTAGAGCCCAGGAGCCGCAACTGCTGAGCCCACATGCTCAGAGCCTGTGCCCTGCAACAAGAGAAGCCACTGCAATGAGAAGCCCGTGCACTGAAACTAGAGAGTAGCCTCCACTTGCCACAACTAGAGAGAAGCTCATACAGCAGCGAAGACCCAGCACAGCTGAAAATAAATAAATAAATCATATATATTATATATATAATAAACTATATATTATTATATATAATTTATTATATATTATATATAAATAAACTATATATTATATATAATTTATTATATATTATATATAAAATAAACTACATAT